>NC_140073.1:241868-348108 GCF_964194135.1 Talpa europaea
GATGCCCAAGCCCAGCCTCCCGGCTCCTCCTTTTCACCCCGCACTTCACTTTCAACCTCGGCGACCCCTAGTCCCCGAAATCTCCAGGCGCTGATCCGTCCCCGCGGCCGCGCGTCCTCCCTGCCCCGGCGCCCCGGCCCGCCCGCCGGCGACCACCGTCCCGCGCCGTCCGCAGGCGCCTGTGCCCGGGCCCGCCCCGCGGCTCGCGGCCCCGCGGGTGTCCAGGGGGCGGCCCGCGCGAGCCCCTGCCCCGCGGGCCGTGTTCAGCGCGGCGCGAGCCGGCCCGTGCCGCGCCCGCCCCGTCCCTGCCGCGCGCCCCGCGGGCTCTGCCCCGACGCGCGGGACGCGGGGGGGGCGGGCTCCATCGCAGCCGGCCCGTAGCGAGCGGGGGCGCAGAGCGGCCGGCCCCCAGGCGCGCAAGGCCGTCCGCGCCCGGACCCCAGCGGCCGCAGCGCGGGGAGCGTGGAACCCCGAGAGCGCCGGGCCCGGGAGGCGCGAGGCGGGGCCCCTCCGCGGGCGGGGCGGGGCGGGGCGGGGCCTCCAAGGGGCGGGGCGGGGCCTCCGGGGCGGGGCCGGCGCGGGCGGGGCCCAGGTGTGCGCAGCCGCTCCCCTCGCCTCGGGCCCTGGGCCGGGCGCTACCAAGCGCCCGGAGGGGGAGCGCGGCCCGGAGCGGCCCACTGGCGGGGCCCCAGGCGCCGCGCCTCCTCCCGGGGCGCCGGCCTGGCTGGCGGGGGGCTGCGCGCAGCGGCGTCTCCAGAGCTCGCGGCCCGGGCCGCGGGCGGCGGCGGCCTCGTCCGCGGCGCGCCGGCCCCCCCGCGCCGGTGGTCTCGCCCGCGAGGGGCGGGCCGCGGGCGCCGGAAGCCGCCCGAGCCCTTCCGGGTCGCGAGCGCGCGGCCGAGGCGGCGGCGGCGGGCCCGGCGGAGCGGGCGCTCGGCCGGCGGCGGCGCGGCGCGGCGGGGCGGGGCGCGGCCGGCGGCGCGCGAGCTTCCCGGGTACGTGCGGGGCCGCGGCGGCCGCGGGGTCCCTGCGGCGGGGCCGCCCGGGCGCCGCGCGCTTTGTGTGCGGCCGCGCGTCCGAGGCCTGCGCGCTTCCGGGCGGGCCCCGCCGGCCGCTCTCCCGGAGGCGGGGGCCGCCCCCCGCCCCCCGCCCCCCGCCCCCCGCCCGCGTGGCCCGTGCCCGGCCGCTGGCCTGCGGCGGCGGCGGGGCCCGCGCTGGGGCCGGGCGGCCCGGGCCGACGAGGGGGCGAGCGCGGCTCCCCGGCCCGCGGGCGGCCGTGGGGCCGAGGCCAGGGTGGCACCTGCCGGCCGCCTTGGCTCCGGGCGCGGCCGCGGAGGCCACCCTGGCCCGCGCCTCCGACGCCGGCTGCCGTTGGCTCTTCGGGGCCTTGGAGTCTGGCGGGAGGCCGGGCCTGGCCCGCTTGCCCGGCCGGCGCTGGACGCGCCTCGTCTGGCCGGGCGCGGTCGCCAGTGACCCCGCGACGCCCCTCCCGGCCCGGCGGCGGGAGCAGGTGCCGCGGTCCTGCAGCTCGAGCGCCGCGAAGCCGCTCTGACCCGCTCTGAGGTGGCCCGGCGCCCTGCGGGGACGGCTTCCTGCGGCGCCGCGGGGCCATGGGCAGCGGTGGGCATGGGCGGTCAGGGCAGGCCTGTCCACGTGCAGCTGCGCTCAGCTGTGGCTCCCGGCAGCTGGGCGCTCTTGGCAGGAGAGAGGGTGCTGGACGCCCCTCACAGAGGCCTCTTTCCGGCCTTGCACAGGTGCGGTGGAGCGAGCCCGGGCCCTTGCCTGGCTGCTGCCCGTGGGCACCTCGTGAGGTGATGGCCCGGGAAGGGGCTGCTCAGCCCCACATTTCTGAGAGGGGCGGGGAGGCCACTGGGACCTGACGCAGGGACCCCAGAGGGTCAGTCTCTCTTCCCTGCTGGCACTTCTAGGCAGCCAAGCCTTGCCTGGCCTCACTGACCTCCATGGCCCAGCCCGTTGCGGTGGCTGCGATCCCTGTGCCGAGGGAGGAGCCCAGGGCCGGCTGCATGGGAGGGAGAGACCCCTTTGGGCGCAGCTGCGCCGGTCGGGCTGTGTCTTCTGGGCAGCCTCCAGGGTTGGGGTCTCCCGCTGGCTGCGGTGTCCCCGGAGGCGGGTTCACCACCCCTGCAGGGGCCACCTGGGGTGCAGCAGTGGGAGCAGCACCAGCTGCCCCCTCGGTGCCCCCACCTGAGTGGTGCAGTTGCTCTGGGCGGTGCTGTCTGGGCTGCTAGGCGCCCCCACAGGTAACCTCTCCTGAGGAACCCTGCTGGCTGCTGCTCACCTTGAGGTGGGGGTACAGGCTCAGAGATGAACCCTCCTCAGTTTCAGGAGGATTGGTGGTCCCCCAAAACCGCCTGTTTCCATTCAGGTAGCAGCAGTACGCGGCGTTGAGTCTCGCGCAGGGACCTCATTCTTTTAATGTGGGCCTCGCGGGCCAGGTCGTCAGGGTGTGGTGGGGGTCTGGCCCCCACCTCCCAGGGTGCCTACGAGACTGGCCTCGTGTGCCCCAGGAGAGCGGCCTGTGCAGGTCCAGGGATGAGGCCCAAGTTTGTGAGCCAGGTCCGGCCCCTGAGCCCCAGTTCTTGCTTTGCCCTCGTCCTGTGCGGCCCCCTTCCCTCTGGTATCTCTGAGCCAGGTGCTTCCCCTGTTGCACCCTGGGACTGGAGGTGAGTGGTGTGGGCAAAAGAGAACTTCTCATTTGGGGACCAAAGCTCAAGGGCCTGACGTGGGGGGCCGTGGTTGTGTGCAAGGTCACTCGTCATCTCTGTAGAGCGGTAGGATGTGCCCCCAGACAGGGCGGAGCACAGAATGGCACTTGGCAGTGAGAGGCCCCTGCGACCTGGCTGCCCCAGCATCCTGCAGCTTGGCTCCGGGACCCTCGAGAGCAGGGGCCCTGCCTGTCACCAGGTCTTCTGCGGCCGCCCCTACACAGGAGCCGCTGTGTCCCTGGCACCTGGAGCCCTTGGGGCGTTGAGCGCTGGTGCTCACGCCAGTGCCGGGTGCTGGTGACGCTGGCTGGAGTTCAGTAGGCTGTTTGCAGGCAAGGCCTGGCACAGCGTCACGGCCCTGGGGGTGTCGTCTGTGGGCTCGGCTAGGCTCCGGCTGCAACTGCCCTGGGGGCCTCTGATGGCCTGGCCGGCCTGCAGGTGACGCCGCCAGGCTGTGCTGGGTGGGGGCTGGCGCCTGCAGTGAGTGGCTCCGCAGCCTGACGTTTGGGGCCTTGGTTTCTTTCAGAGCCGAGCTTCCATGTCTAGCCATGGATGACGACAGTCTGGATGAGCTTGACCGAAGCCCAGGGCCGGGTGGGCCCCCGCCACCCAGCCCAGCTGCCCTGGCTGGAGATGCCGGTGAGCGCTCAGGGCTGCTGGCGCGTCCGCCTTACGCCTCGTGCTCACTCGCGGGTGTCTGGAGAGGGATTTCTGCCTCCCGGCGGCAGCGGCAACCCCTTCCCGTCTTCACTGTCCACGAGCGGTGGGAGGACGGGAGGGGGCCCTGCGGTCCCCAGCCCAGCCGCCTCACCCCGCGGCAGCCTTGCCCCGCCCGTGGTCACTGGCCTGCCCCCCTGTCCTCCAGGCGGCGGCTCAGAGGATGAGCCGGGCAGCGAGTGCAGCGCCGGCGAGGAGGAGGAGGAGGAGGAGGAGGAAGAGGAGGGCTCCCTGGACGGCAGATCTGGTGAGAGGCCTCCCGTGGGGCTTCAGGCGCCTGTCAGGAAGCATCCTTTGCCTCCTGGCCGGTGGGGTGCGGACGGCGGGGAGATGCACACCCATGAGCCCCTTTCCGGTGGGTCGCGCTTGGCTTGGAGTCCAGTGCGGTGACTCGGGTGACCGGGAAGTTCGGACAGCTGAGAGTGGGGGCAGCGGGGCTGGGTTGTGCCGGGCGCGTGCCCCAGGCCCTCTGGCCAGGCAGGGCAGCCCCTCCCGCGCTGCCCAGCGGGCCGTGTGTCTCGGGTGCGGGGCCCTCAGCTCCACTCCTGCTTTGCCGTGGCGCCCTGCAGCTCCTTGCTCTTCTGACCGGGACGCCCAAAGCTGCCCGCGACCCGTGAGCTGCCCACTGGGCACACAGCCCCACGCCGCCTCCTGCGCTTTTCCTCTCTCTTGGTCTCTGTCTGAAGCATGTCCTCAAGGCCCGCTGGGCCACTCTATCTGGCTGGCTGCGGGGAGCCCACCTGGCCACTGTGGGAGGTGCGGGCATCCCCGCTTTTCCAGGCTGTGGCGATCGGCCTCGGGGTGTCCAGAGCAGCCCTCGCTGTCCAGGGCGGGCTCCACACGGCGCACTGCCTCCCTGCAGGGCACCCATCCTGGAGGCGCTTGCCAGGGCAGCCCCTCTGGTTTCCCCAAGTCAGGAGCTCTGGGTGGGGCTTGGCGCCGGTTGGCAGTGGGCCTGGTCCTGCCACTCGTCCCAGCAGAGGCCTACGGGTGTGGGCAGAGCAGTGCCAGGGCAGGCGTGGCCACCCTGTGGATGTGCGGGGTGTGTGGCGGGGGTGCTCCATGGGCCTGGAGAAGCTGCCGAGACAGATGCGGGAGGGGCCTGGAGGTCGGGGCTTTGGTTGCGGCCTGCAGGGAGGGGGAAGGCCTGAGGACCCAGGGAGCTGACCGGATGGCCCTGCTCCTCCCACCTTGGCCTGGCCGGGGGCGGGGGCGGGGTCCTCATCTTGTGGCATTTTTACTCCAGAGCTCTGAGGAAGGGCGGGGGTGGCTTTGGCTACCAATGGCCGCTGAATCGAGTTAGGTAGCCCGTTCTCCGCCTTTCTTTCCGTGCCTGCGCCTCTTGAATTCCCGGGAAGGACTGATCATGTGACTGGCACCTGCTCCTGCTCCCAGGGCCTCAGGGGCAGAAGTCTGCGTCACCCCATCTCTGTCTGTCCTGTCCCGAGTCTCATGGGCAACGGCAGCTTCGACCCACCCTGGTGTGTGCCCCAGGATGGCGGCGGGGCCTCGCCGGCCCTGCTGTAGGCCTGCCCGGCGCCCTCCTGCACATCGTGGTCCAACCGCGGCCCTCAAATGCCTGCGGCCAGAGCCCACCAGACAGGCCGGGCCAGGGCGACGCCCTTAGTCATGAGAGCAGGGTCCTGCCCACCATGAGCGCTTGGCAGGGCTGGGCCAGGCTGGGGCCTGTGGGGGCCCTGCCTGCATCCTGGAGGGGCGGTTTGGGAGGGAGTGGCCCCAGGGCACCAGGGGCTCCAGAGCTTCCTGCTGCTCGGGCTGGGACTTCCTGGGTATGTCAGAGGTGCCGGAGTCTGGCCCTGGTGGGGCTTCCGAGCGCTGGCTCCCCGCGTGCGAGGTCAGCCTGGCTCTTCTCCGAGGTTCCGAGGACGAGGGAGATGAGGAGGACGAGGAGGACGAAGCGGCGGAAGCTCCGGGTGGGCTGGACTCCGACGGTGCTTTCAGCTCTGACGATGACGCTGAGAGCTGCCCGATCTGCCTCAACGCCTTCCGGGGCCAGGCCGTGGGGACACCCGAGACCTGCGCCCACCACTTCTGCCTGGACTGCATCCTGGAGTGGGCCAAGGTGGGCCCTACCCCCTGGCCTGGCTGTGACCCGCGCGTGCCCAGGCCGCCCGCAGGCGTGGGGGGTCATGGACGCATTGCTCTTGCAGAATGCCACCTCCTGCCCCGTGGACCGCGCCATCTTCAAGTGCGTTTGCATCCGTGCGCGGCCAGGCGGCCCTACCCTGAGGACAGTGAGTGGGGCAGTGGGGGGGCCAGACCCACGGGCCCTCACCTGGGGCCTGGTTTCCGATGGTGCCCGGGAGGCGTGCGCCCAGGGCTGGCCTCTGCTGTCCAGCGGGTGACAGTGCTGTCCATCTGCAGGTCCCAGTGGAGCGTACCGGGACCCCGGAGGGCCAGGAGGAGGACCCGACTTTCTGCGGGACGTGTGGCCGGAGTGACCGCGAAGACCGCCTGCTGCTGTGTGATGGCTGTGACGCTGGGTGAGCAGGCCTCGGTCCCCGCTCTTCCTCAAGGCTCAGCCTCCTACCCTTGAGGCGGAGCCCTGGGCACCCGGGTGTGTCCCCTGGGCCTGAGTGGGCCCTGCCTGAGCACAGTGTCCAGGTTGGCCTCAGCCTGTGAGGAGCTGCCGCGTGGCCAGGCCCCCTTTCCGGGCCTTGCCCGTCCCTCACCCCAGAGCCCCATCCCAGCCTGGTGGTGGCCCGGTGTTGGCTCACCACGGCTGGCTTCCCGCAGGTACCACATGGAGTGCTTGCGCCCCCCTCTCCAGGAGGTGCCCGTGGACGAGTGGTTCTGCCCAGAGTGCGCAGCCCCCGAAGGGGCTGCTGTTGCTGGTGAGGTGCAGGGCTCTTTCCCAGCAGGTTTGGCCGGGGAGGTGGGGGGGAGGCAGGGGGGCGTGCAGGAGTGATACCTGGGGCAGGGACCTCCCATCTGGGCTCTGGGGGGCCGCCTGTGTGTCCCAGCCTGGCTTCCTTCCTCCCAGACCCGGGCACCCCAAGCGAGGAGGAGCTCCTGGCCGACGTGGTGCCCACCAGTAGCAGGCTCCGGCCACGCGCCGGGCGGACCCGGGCCATTGCCAGGACACGGCAGAGTGAGCGGGTCCGTGCCACCGTGAACCGGAACCGGATCTCCACTGCCAGGAGTGCGCAGGTGGGTGCCACCGAAACACTGAGCTTGAGGGGGTGTTGGGACGACACTGCCAGGCACCATCAGTGGCCCCCAGCTGCACGTCCTGCCACGTCCCCTGCACGGCGGCTCTGGGCCCCCTGCCCCTCCCCGCCCCCTGGGGCTCTGTGGGAGGACCTGCTGGCGGGCTGAGGGCAGCCACCTGACTGTCCTCTCCCTGTGGTCAGCACATCCCGAGGTACCTCACGTCGTCGCTGCTGGACGAGACTATCGAAGCTGTGGCATCCGGTCTGAGCACTGCTGTGTACCAGCGCCCCCTGGGCCCCCGCGCCGCTGTCAAGCGGAGGAAAGCAGGTGGGCCTGGCGGGCGGGGCTGCGGGAGGCCTGGGCGGGCTCCGGGCACAGTGCCTGGCAGTGCGACAGGGCCTGGCGCTGTTTGGGGCGATGGCCGAGTGAGGAGGTGCCCCCGCCTGCTCTCTGGGGGTATCGGTGTCTCCCTGGGGGGAGTTTACTTACAAGGATCCTGCGGGCTCTGCTCGGGCATTTCGTCCCTCGCCCAGCAGGAGCCGTCCCAGGGCACGGTGAGTAGAGGCCTCTGCGGCCCCTGCCCAGCCTGGGGGCAGAGCTGTGATGGCCGGGACTGTGACGCCTGCAGTGGAGTCGCAGTGGGTGTCGCATCCCCTGCCTTCCCCTGTCCCTGCCGCACCGGCCCCTGGACCCCCATCTCGTCGGCCCGGGACTCGTGCTGGCCGGGCCTTGCGGAGGCTGCGAGGCCGCAGGTGGGTGTGGAGGGGCGGCTGGCCCCGCGCTCAGTCCTGCCGTGTCCTGGGGGCTCTGTGGCAGCCAGCACGAGTTGCAAGTTGCAGCGGTGTCACAGACGCGACGGGATCTCGGGCAGCTCTGGCCTGAGACCCGCAGGGGCACTACCTCGTCCCACAGGTGCCCCAGGTTGGGCACCGCCAGCTGCAGCCGGGCTGGGGCCCACTGGGGTATGCGGCGGCTGGCCACCTCTCGCATGGCTTTGGAAGCGGCCGCCTCAGGCCTGGCAGCCTGCGTTCCTGTGCCCTGCGGGCTGCCCCAGTCCCTGCCCTGACCAGGTTGGCACCCTGCAGGGCCTGGGAGGCCCGCCCCCACCGCCGTGTCCCATCTCCTCCGACTCGGCCCCGTCCCCGGGTGTGAGCATCGGGAGCAGCCCTGAGGCCTCGAGGCAGGCGCCAGGCTGCCCGGGCTCCTTGAGCGTCTGCTCTAAACAGTGTTTGGCGCTGGCTCGTGCCTGGCTCCGGCGGCGTGTGGCTGCCCCCTCTAGAGGGTCCGCCTGTGGCCTGGCACAGATCTCTCTCGTCCTCGTAGGGAGACGGCGGAAGGCGCCGGGGAGGAGGAAAGGCCCGTCTAAGTCACCCAGGAAGAGCCGGGGCTCCGGGGCATGGCTGAAGAGACGCCAGGGCCGCGTGAGGAAGAGGAGGGGCAGCAGGACGCAGGTAGCCTGGGCCGGGGGTCAGGGGGATCCCGCTCTCAGCTGCAGTCCCGAGCGCTGGCTCTGTGCCGGCCCCAGGGTGTGCCCACGTGCAGGCGGCCCGAGTCCCAGGCCGAGTCTGGTCTGCCTGCCCGTCCCACCATCCCCTGCTCGGAGGCGGCAGTGGCCCCGCCCGCTGCTGTCCCGTGTGGTTGCTGTTCCTGCCAGCCTCATCCTGGACACAGGCGCTGGTCCCGGCTAGGGCCGTGGGGGGTGGGGGTGGGGTTGCGGGACCACCCAGCTCCAGGATCACAAGTCAGGGCCCCAGGTGGGTCCTGCTCACAGTCCTGTTTCTTGGTCAGAATGAAGCTACGGCCCGCTCCCGCCTGGCACAGACCCTGGGCCTGCGGAGGCCAGCCCGGGGGGCCTGCACCCCCTCTCTGTACAAGCCAGCAGAGCCCTCCCTGGGGCTGCTGCGTGCCGACATTGGGGCCGCCTCCCTGTCTCTGTTTGGGGATCCTTACGAGCTGGATCCCTTCGACAGGTGAGCAGGCGTAGGGCTGTGTAACTCTCCTAGCACGAAGGGCGGCCCCATCTCGCCTGTGATGGGCCTACCCTGGCCTGTAGGTGCCCTGGGCCTCACCTGCTGTCTCTAACCCACTCTGCAGCGGCGAGGCCCTGCCTGCCAGCCCCGGCTCCCTGCTGCACGACAAGAGGCGGGCCCTGTCCCAGTCGGCTCTGCGGTCCCACCAGCCGGTGGCCCGGCCGGTCTCCGTGGGGCTCTCCAGGTGGGTCCCGGGCAGGCGGCAGGGACTGGTGGGCCTCGCCACGCCCCAGGCTGCTCCCGGGGTGACTCGTGCAGGCCATGAGGCCACCACTAGGGGCCATGGGAGGAGCCCCACACCGGGCTGGGTGTCCTCAGGGAGCGGACCAGGCCTCAGGGCCAGCCCCTCGGTCGGGCCCAGCTGGGCAGAAGCACCGACGCTCCTCCCGCCGCCATGTTCGCTGTAGGCGGAGCCTCCCTGCTGCTGGGTCGGAGCCCGAGGTGGACGAGGCCCCCGAGCCCGACCTGCTGGGCAGCATCCTGTCCAGCCAGAGCCTCCTGATGATGAACGGCGCCGACGTGACCATCCACCGGGACGGCTCCCTTAGCGCCAAGCGGGCGGGTGAGCAGCCGGGGCCCTTTGCGCCGGGACCGGGCGCGGCTCTTCTGCTGGTGCCCCCTTCTGAGCCGCCCGTCGGCTTGGGGAGTCCCCGAGAGTCGCGCATGGGAGGGCTTCAGGGGTGGAGCGGCTCCCCTGGGAGAGGTGGGTGGCTGTGGGGGTGCTCAGCAATGGGCGTGGGGGGCCCAGAGGTCTGCACCGCAGTTTCTGGGATGCGCAATGAAAGCCCCAGCCTCCCGGGCCCACAGCCTCCCCGCGGGGCCTGGACTGGGTATCCAGCTCAGAAAGCTTTATTGTTTATTTAAACTGGGGTGAAGTGTAGGTGGGGGGCACAGCCCCCACACCTGCCACCAGGCCCAGCCGGCCACGCTCTGCACCGCACCCCTCCCCTCCAGTGCCTCAGCCCTGCAGTCAGGCCCTTGGTCTGCTGGTCTAGTTCCTCCTCATCCAGGTCCCAGCGGGTCTTAGGTGTCCTCCAGCTCCTGGTGACTCCAATAGCGGCCAGAGCTCCTCGCAGACGTGGCTGACACCTCTCGCCTTTGTCTTTCAGCACCCGTTTCTTGTCAGCGGGACTTGCCGGGTCTGCCCAATCGGGGACGAGGCCCCGGGGTCGGGGATGGCCTGCAGCCAGGCGGGCCACGCTCAGGGAATGGCCGCAGCCAGCAGGGCGCGGGGCCCAGTCCTTCCTGTGCACCCGCCGTGGCCACGGGGGCGACAGTGAGACCAGGCCCCTCTGCAGGACCCCCGAGGCCAGGCCAGACCCAGAATTTGTCTGCCGGGAGCAAGCTTGGCTTCCCGCGTGGCGGCACCCCCTGCCTGATGGGCAGTGGCCCGCGCTCCCCGTCTCTGGGTCCTGCCATGTCTCAGGTCTCCGAGGGCAGCCCGGTCTCACCCTCCAGGAGCGCAGGGCTGGGGCAGGCCCCGAGAACGACGTCCGGGAGGACTGATGTTCCCCAGCTTCCTCAGATACCAAAGATTGGCCCGGGTGGGCGGGCTGACGGGGCCCCCGCCCCAGGGCAGCACGTTGAGCTCCCCAGCGCCTGCATCAGCCGGTTGACTGGCAGGGAGGGCCCCACACAGCCAAGCCACAGCGCCCGGACCGAGGGCGAGCCCAGTGGCAGGGGCCCGCAGGAACCCAGCTCACAGGCGGGGGGCGCCCCCACTCCAGCCCCAAGGGCGCCCTGCAGGGGGAAGGGCATCGGCTCCACCTTCGAGAGCTTCAGGATCAACATCCCGGGGAACACAGCCCAGGCCGGCCGGCCCTCCCACCCCGGCTTCTGCAACACCTTCCGGCCGGTGGACAGCAAGGCCCCGCGCAAGGAGGCGCCCTCGCCCCTCTTCTCCATCCGGAAGGCGCGGCAGCTCAAGAGCGAGATGTACGACCCCTTCGACCCCACGGGCTCCGACTCCAGCTCGCCCGCCGGCAGCCCCGAGCGCCTGGGCCCCGGGCTCCTGCCCGCCGAGATCACCAGGACCATCTCCGTCGACAGCCCCGAGGCCCCCGCGGCCCCGGCCGTGCGCTGCGTCACCTCCTACACGGTGGAGGCTGCTTTCGGGGCCGAGCCCGAGCCCTCCGGGGCGCTGCAGCCCCGTGACCAGGACGTGGCCGGCGTGGCGCGGGATGTGCCAGTGGCAGAGGAGGGGCTGGCTGGGAGCCCAGGGTCAGCTGCCCCGGGGCCGAGCCCGTGCCCGCCGGGGCCCTGGGAGGATGACGACGGCCCCCACCACAGCACCTTCTTCGGCTCTGAGGAGCGGACAGTGACCTGTGTGGCCGGCCCGGAGCCCGGGCCCTTGCGGAGCGCCCCCCACAGGCTCGTGGAGCTCCGCTCCCGCTCCCGCTCCCGCTCCAGCTCCGGCTCCACGTCCAGCTCGCACGGCCGCAGGAAAGCCAAGCGGAAGCGGACAGCTGCCAGGGGGCACCGGCGCTCCCGCTCCCGGGACCGGGCCTCGCGCTCGGCCTCGCCGCCCCCGGGCGGGGACTACCCCGGCAGGCAGCGGCCCAGGGCCCGGAGCCGCAGGTCTTCCAGCGACCGGTCCAGCAGCCGTGAGCAGGCCAAGCGCAGGCGGGCCAGGGACAGGAGCAGGGAGGGGCGGCGCGGCTCCTGGGGCCACGGCCCCGGCCGGCGGCGCTCACGCTCAGTCAGCCCTGGGAGCCCCGCCCGCGAGAGCCGGAGCAAGAAGAAGCGGCCGCGGGGCCGGGAGGGCCTGCCCCCCAGCAGCCTGGACCGGCTCCGGAGGCACCGGCACCCCAGGGAGAGGAGCCGGGAGCGGCCCCGCGAAAGGAGGAAGCGCCGGTCCCGGTCGCCCAGCACAGAGCACAGGGCCCGGCGGCCCCGGTCCCGGGAGAAGAGGCCGCGGCTGCGCTCCTCCTCCGAGAGGAAGCCGGGGAGGGCGGCGCCTGCAGTGCCCCCCACCCAGGACGAACCAGCGCCCCGGGAGCCCCCGGCCCAGCCTGCCGCTTTGGCGGGAGCGGGTGCCTCGCCGGCCCAGCAGGAAGCCGCCAGGGCCCTCCCGGAGGCGGCCCTGGACCCAGCGGCACCGGCCGAGTGTCCGCCTGAGGACCTGGACTACGCCGACTCCGTCGAGGCCGGCCGCGTCTTTGAGGACTTGGCCAGCGAGGCGCTCCTGGTGCAGCTGGATGACATGAGCTCCCCGCCCTCCCCTGAGAGCACCGACTCCTCCCCGGAGCGTGCCCTCCCCCCAAACCCTGCCGTGCCCCTGGCTCTGCCCCCCAAGGAGGCGTTGTTGGCCCTCGCGGAGGGCACCGCGCAGCAGCTCCCCCTGGCCGAGGGCCCCCAGCAGAAGCCCTGGCTGCCGCCAGAGGTGGCTGAGGCCACTCTGGTGCCCAGTACCCTGGCGGCCCGGGCCCTGGCCCCTCTGGAGAAGGAGGAAGGCTGCTCGCAGACCCCCCTGCTGCGAGCCAAGGCCCTGGTGAAGAGGGTCACGTGGAACCTGCAGGCGGCGGGGGACAGTGGCCTGCGTGAGTAGGGCTCTCCCTGGGTCAGAGGCGGGGGTCAGGGCCGGCACTGCGGCGCCCCCTTTTCCTGGGCTGAGCTTGGGGAGGAATGAGGTGCTTTCCCGGAATGTCCCCCAGGGGGCACCATGACACCTTCTCCCTCTGTCGGCCTTCAGGGGCGCCACTTCCCAGGCCTCAGAAGCCCCGGGAAGAGGTCTGGGAGATGGACGAGGCAGGCCCCCTGGTGGCCCAGCGCACTCCCTTCCCAGAGCCCCCGCCCTCCGGTCACCTGCTCCCAGAGCCCAGCTTCCCCCGGGCCGACCCTTCTCAGGTGGGTCCGGTGGGGGCGCCCGGGGCAGGGCGGGCCCC
The DNA here is from genome assembly GCF_964194135.1 of Talpa europaea. Taxonomy (NCBI): domain Eukaryota; kingdom Metazoa; phylum Chordata; class Mammalia; order Eulipotyphla; family Talpidae; genus Talpa; species Talpa europaea. The sequence continues at coordinate 254,397 of NC_140073.1, forward strand.
TGGCAGGGCCGGGCAGAGGGTCATGCTCTGGCTCACCCCACCCAGGTTCGCAGCCTCGGCCTGCCCCCCGCCCCAGCTCTGCACTCGAGTGTCCCGCCCTGCACGCCGGCCAGCCAGCCCCCCGTCCAGCTTCTCCTGCAGGCCAGCCTGCCCCTGGCGGGCTGCGGGGTGGCCCCAGGCCCGGCCCCTGCGCCCACCATCCTGGCCACAGCCTCGGAGCCAGCTGGCCATGCCACCGCCAACTCCGAGGACAGGCAGGCTGCTCCCAGGCCAGCTGCCGAGAAGACCAAGAACGAGGAGGTGAGTGCGGTGCCCGTGAGCCCCCGCCCGCCCCGAGGCCCCGCGGCCCAGGCTGACGCGCGTGCTCCGCAGTACATGAAGAAGCTGCACGTGCAGGAGCGGGCGGTGGAGGAGGTGAAGCTGGCCATCAAGCCCTTCTACCAGCGCAGGGAGGTCAGCAAGGACGAGTACAAGGACATTCTGCGCAAGGCCGTGCAGAAGGTGGGCGCCTGGCCGTGGCCTCCGGGGGGGTCCAGGGGGGTCGGCCAGCCTGGCGTCCAGTCATGCAGCTGCACCCCCTCTCCCCCAGATCTGCCACAGCAAGAGTGGGGAGATCAACCCCGTGAAGGTGGGCAACCTGGTCAAGGCCTACGTGGACAAGTACCGGCACATGAGGCGGCACCGGCGGGTGGAGGCGGGCGAGGGGCCGGGTGCCGAGGGCTGAGGGGCACCCGTCCGCGTGGAGCTGGGCCCGTTTACGCGTATACCAGACGCACACGCAGCTTGTTCTAATTTATCAAAAAGATTATCTTTAGAAGTTTCTGAGTTGACTCGGTCCTCGCGGACACGGTGGGGCGGGGGGTCTGGCTGGCTGGGCAAGAGTGGCGCCTGGCCAGGCGGCCCTAGGCCGGCTGCCCCAGGTCCATGAGCAGGGCCTCGAGGTCGTCGTAGAGGCTGCTGAAGCCCGACAGGCAGAGTCTGAGGCTGCTGCTGTCCAGGGAGGACGCGCCGTCCCTCTGCGCAGCCTCCAGGTACGCTCGACACAGCCATGGCTCCACCTGCGGGGGCGGGGGGGCTTAGCGAGGGGTCTGTGCCCCTGGGGCCCTGCGCCTGGACCAGCCTCACCTTCACCAGGACCAGGTGCTTCTCCTTAGGCCTCCTGGCCGACAGGTCCTGCCCGAAGCCCAGGTAGATGGTATAGTGCGGGGAGCCCCTGCGTGGCTGGGCCTGGAACTGCAGCAGCTCTGCGGGGAGGGGCGGGCTTGTGGGTGGGGGTGGGGTGGGCGGGGCGGGGAGGGGCGGGGGTGGGGGTGGGAGGGGCGGGCTTGTGGGTGGGGGTGGGGGTAGGCGGGCCGGGGAGGGGCGGGCTTGTGGGTGGGGGTAGGCGGGGCGGGGAGGGGCCAGGCCACACGCTGACCTTGGAAGAAGGTGCTGAAGTCGAAGATGAGGGTGTCCGAGTTCCTCTCCAGAAGCTGGGGAGGTGTGGAGGGGCTGGCAGAGCCCAGGGGGCCCCCCACCTCCCAGTAGACCTTGCACTTGCCCAGGCGCAGGGCTCGCAGCTGCAGCCCCCGCTGGCGCAGCTGCAGCCCCGGGGCCACGTGCCGCAGCACCTCCTCGGTGTAGCGCAGCTGCTTCTGGTCGGCCAGCTCAGCCGGGCTGGGGAAGGCCACGCACTGGGGCTCGGTGTCGGCGGCCAGCCCCGGGGGGCCGTAGAGGAGCACGCAGCCCAGGTGCCGCACCACCTCCCGCAGCACCGTCCGGCCCTTGTACATGATGGTCACTTCCAGGGGCCCCAGGCTGGGCTCTGCCTGGAGCTGGAGCTGGGTGCTGCCCGGCCAGCCCGGGGCCCACTCAGCAGCCGCGGGGCTGTGGGCTGCAAGGGGTGGTGCGGGTCCGGGTGCCTCGTCGGGCGGGGGCTGCCTGGGCTCCTGGGTGGGGGCTGCGGAAGAGAGGACCGCAGTGGGCACCCGGGCCTCGCCTCCTCACAGCAGGTACGGCTCCTGTGTAGGGAGCTCTGGGCCTGGCCGCAGACCTCCCTCCCGGCCCAGGGGCCCACGCACCCTCCCAGTTGGCCCCCGTGTCCACGGCAGCTGCCAGCCCTGTTCTGGGGACTCTGCCGTCCTGCCTGGCCCTAGCAGATGCCCTACTTACAACACAGGCCCTCTCCAGGAGCCTCCAGGGGCATGGGGTGCACCCCCCATGCCGCTTCCAGCAGGTGGTCCCCCAGACAACTCTGCTGCAGAGCCTGGAGCAGAAGATCCTCTGGGAGGCCGGCTGGGCCGGGGCAGGGACCCCCAGCGCCAGGCTCACAGCTCGGCGCGGGCACCTCACCAGCTCCTCCCCCTGGGCATGGGCACAGGCACAGCCCTGGGGGGAGCCCGCCCTGCGGGGGAGACAGGACAGCATGAGCCCCGGGGGAGCCAGGCTCCGCCCACGAGCCAGGAGGGCAGTGACTTACCCCAGAGGGTGCAGCTGCTGCAACGGGCGCCTCTGCCCCCTTGTCGTCAACACTGAGGCTCTCTGGTAGAGAAGGGGGGTGTCTGCTGTGGCTGAGCTGCACCCCCTTCACGGGGGGGGGGGCCTGATGGTTCTCCCCCCAACCCGGCCTCTCCCGGCACCTTCCCTGCCCTCAACCAACTGACTCCCCGGCTGCCTCACCTCCGCACCCCGGCTCTGGGCGCAGCCCGAACACCTTGTGGGGGTCGGCGGGGTCCCCTGAGTTGTCCTGCAGCATCACGAAGCGCTGCGTGCTCCGCAGCGCGCAGCGGAAGTTGGTTTTCCAGCCGGCCCGAAGCGCGCTCTCCGGGACGGGCGGGTCGCCGCGCGGCCAGCGGCCCCGCGCCTCGGCCCAGGCCTGCGGACGGCAAGGGGGACGGCAAGGGGCGCTGTGGGCGGCTGCGGGCGGGGGGGGGGGCGCCCCGCCCCGCGAGCCGGGGCCCACCTTGAAGATGCGCGCGTCCCGCTCGCCCAGGTCCCTGCGCGCGAAGTGCTTCCAGGGCACGCGGAAGCGCGTGCGGGCCGCGTCCAGCCAGCGCAGCCCCTCGTAGCGGCCGCTGCCCACCTGGCGCAGCAGCCAGTCGCCGAACAGCACGCGCGGGGCCGCCCTGCGGGGACGCGGCCGTCAGGGGCGGGGGGCGCGGGGGGCCGCGCGGGGGGCGGGGGGCGGAGGGGGCCGCGCGGGGGGCGGGGGGCGGAGGGGGCCGCGCGGGGGGCGCGGGGGGCCGCGCGGGGGGCGGGGGGCGGAGGGGGCCGCGCGGGGGGCGGAGAGGGTCGCGCGGGGGGCGGAGGGGGCCGCGCGGGGGGCGGGGGGCGGAGGGGGCCGCGCGGGGGGCGGGGGGCGCCGGGGCCGCGCTCACGTCTCGGGGTCCTGGGCCATGGCGCCCTGGGGGGCGGCCGTCGGCGGGCGCGGGCGAGGGGCGCCGCTCAGACGTCGGCGCGGCCGTCGCGGGGTCCGGCCCGGGCGCTGCGGGGACGCCGGGTGCGGCTCGCGGCCCGGGCTGCGCGGCGCGGGCTCCTGGCGCGGGTCACCGGCGGCGGCGGCGTCCAGGCCGGGCGGCGCGGGCGGAGCCTGCGGGGCGGCGCGGGAGGCGCGAGGCGGGCGGGCCGGGCGCCGGGAAGCGAAACCGCCTCCGGGAAACTGAAACCTAAAGCTGCGGCCCCAACCCTCCCGCGGCGCCCCCGCCGGCCCCGGCCCCCGCCGCCCGCGCCCCGCGCCCCGCGCCCGCCCGCAAGTCGCCGCCCGGCCCTCGGCTGCGCAGCCCCGCAGCCCGTGGCTCGGCGAGGGGCGGCCCGGTACCTGGAGCGGACCGCGCCGTCTCCCGGAGGCCCGCGGCGGGCGCCTCCAGGGCCGCGGAAGGGGCGGGCGGGCGGGCGGGCCGTGGGCGGCGCGCGCCCCACGTGCCGGGCTCTGCGCCCCGCGGGCCGGGCGGGGCGGGGCGGGGCGCGGGCGGGCGCCGGGCTCCGCGGATTCGGGCCGGCCCGGCAGGAACGGAAACCAGAGCTCGGGTTGGCCCTGGAAGGGCGCGCGCCGGGGGCGCACGGACGCGCGGGCAGGGGCCCTGGAGGACGCCCCGCGACATCGCCCCGGAGGAGCCCGCCCCCCGCCCCAGGCCCTGGTCCCCACAGCTGACCCGCCCCTTCCCCCTTCCCGGCCGGCCAGCGCCCCTCGCCTCAGCCGGGCGCCGGCCCCCGCGGGGGGCACCAAGCCGGGCCTGGCCTCGACCCCGGGCACCCGCCGGCGAGCCCCCAGGGGGCCCTGAGGGGGGCGGGCGGCGAGGTGGCCCCCCACACGACGCCCCTCCCCCGCAGCTCTGCGCTCGGGCGGCTCCCGCGGTCACCCCGGAGAGGAACTTGGAGGCGCAGCTGGCGCCCAGCCCGGGGCGCGCCCCCGCGGGGCAGGTGGTTTACCCGAGCGGCGCTCGCACCCCCAGGACCCCGCCCCCCCACCCCCCACCCCGCCTCGGCGCCCCGCGGCGCCACCACGCGCAGCCCGATTCCCAGAGTCGCTTTATTCTGCGCGCGGGGCGCGCGGGGCGCGGGGGGCGCGGGGGGGCGCGGGGGGCGCGGGGGGCGCGGGGGGCGCGGGGGGCGCGGGCCGGCCGCCCTAGATGTAGGTGGAGTCGCCGTCCGGCTGCCCCGCGGCGTCCGCGTCCGCGTCCGTGTCCTCGGCCGAGTCGCTGGCCGAGTCGCCCGCGCCGGGCGCGTCCGCGGAGGGCGCGTTGAGCACCACCACGTCGGCCTCGGCGCCCACGTCCTCGCCGAACCACACGGCCTTGTAGCCGCCCTCGGGCCGCCGCTCCTTGGTCAGGATGGACCTCACGGCCGCGGGGCCGTCCTCGTCCCGGGCCGCCGCGGGGGCCTCGGGGGCGCTGGCGGGGCGCGCGGGCGCGGCGGGCTCCGGCTGCGGCTGCGGCGCCGGCTCCGGCTCCGGCTCCGGCTCGGGGGTCGCCGGCGGCTGGTCGGCGGGGGCGGCGTCGAGGGCCGGCGCCCAGTTGGCCTGGTCGGGGCCGAGGAAAGCCGGGTTCTCGTGGCCTCCAGCCCGGCCGTCCGGCGGGGGCTCCTGGGGAGGCGGGCGGGCTCAGCGGGACGCGGGCGCGCCCGCCCGCCCGCCCGCCCGCCCGCCCGCCCGGCTCCGCGGGGCGCCCTGGCCCGGCCCGCCCCCTTCTCGCCCCTCCCGCGGTCCCCGGCGGCCCCCCGAGTCCGGCCGCCCCGGCCTCACCAGGGTCTTGCGGGAGCAGCACCGGAGCCTGTGGCCGTAGTGCCTGCGCACCAGGACGGCGAGGGCCAGCAGGGCCAGCAGCAGCAGCCCGCCCAGCACCCCGCCCAGGGCGGCCATCTGCACTGTGGAGAAGCGGCCGTCCTCAGCGTGGCCGCCGCCTGCCGCGCCGTCCTCCGCGCCGCCGCCGCCGGTCCCGGGCCGGGTCACCGTCCCCGTCACTGCCCCGGTCACGGTTCCGGTCCCCGTCACAGCCCCGGTCACTGCCCCGGTCCCGGCTCCGGTCCCCGTCACAGCCCCGGTCCCAGTCACTGCCCCGGTCCCGGCTCCCGTCCCAGTCACTGCCCCAGTCCCGGTCACTGCCCCGGTCACTGCCCCGGTCCCCGTCACAGCCCCGGTCCCGGCTCCGGTCCCCGTCACAGCCCCGGTCCCTGTCACTGCCCCGGTCCCGGCTCCCGTCCCCGTCACTGCCCCAGTCCCGGTCACTGCCCCGGTCACTGCCCCGGTCACGGTTCCGGTCCCCGTCACTGCCCCGGTCCCGGCTCCGGTTCCCGTCACAGCCCCGGTCACTGCCCCGGTCCCGGTCACTGCCCCGGTCCCGGTTCCGGTCCCCGTCACCGCCCCCGTCACCGTCACAGTCCCCGTCACTGCCCCGGTCCCGGGCGTCCCTGCGGGCAATACCAAGCTCACTTACCGCCGGCGCCCGGCCGCACACCAGCCTGTGGGGCCCCGGCCTCGGGCTGACGGCGACGGGGCAGGGGTCCCCCCCAAGGCGGGGCTGAGCGGCCCGACCTGGTTGCCACGTGCCCTCTGCCCTTTCCCGCCTCCCCCAGCCTCGCCGCCCCTCGGCCCCCTCCGCCGGCAGCGGGTACCTGAGGTGGGCAGCGTCTCCCGCGCGGGCGTGCTGGAGACCCCTGAGGCGCGGCGCGGGGGGAGAAGGCCCGGAGGAGTGCCCGTCAGTGCCCCGAGCCAGGAGGAGGCCCCAAGGGGCCCCGGGGAGCTGGGCTCCCGCACCCCCGGCCGCCCCTCCTGTGGCGCGACGCCGCGGCTCACCTGGGGGGGGCGTGGGCTCGGGGAGCACGCGGACCTGCAGCTCCGTGCGCGCCTGGCGCTGCGTCACCGCGTTGCTGGCCTCCACCTGCGGGGCAGGGGCTCGTCCCTGCTGGCCGCCTCGCCGCCCCCGCCCGCCCGCCGGCCCGCCCCGCCCTCACCTCCGCGGCGTAGACCCCGGGGGCCGCCAGCTCGGGGGTGGTCAGCACGGCCTCCCCGTCCATCCGGAAGTTCGAGTTGTTGGTGATCCGGTAGGTGAAGGCCGGGTCGAAGCCCTAGACGGGGCGCAGTCAGGCGACGGCCACCCGCAGGCCCGGGCGCGGGGCGGGGGCGCGGGGCGGCCGGCCCGGTGCCTACAGGGAACACGGAGTCGCGGGCCCGGACCGTCAGGGGCTGCGAGGGGTCCGAGCTGTCCTTGACGGCCACGCCCGGGGCCCCGCCCAGCACCAGGAAGCCGTGGTACAGCCGCAGGGGGAAGGTGGGCACGCTGCCGTTGGCGTCGCGGTCCTCCACCGTGATGGCGACCCGGGTCACCGAGTACCGCGCCCCGTCCTCCTGCTCGGCCTGCGGGGACAGCGCGGTGACCAGCAGGCCTGGGGGTGCTGGGCGGTGGGGCGGGGCGCACGTGGCACCCACCTTGACCAGCAGAACGAAGGTCCGGGGGCTGGGGACGCTCCTGGCCATGGTGAGGTTGCCCGAGGCCGCGCTGATGTCGAAGGTGAGGTCATCGTTGCCTGGGGGAGCAGAGGCCCCTGGTGCCGGCCCTGAGGGGCCCAGCTCTGCACACATCACCCGCACCCCGCTGGCCGGCCGCACTCACCCTGCAGGATGCTGTAGACGATGGGCTGGTCGATGGCCCTGTCACCGTCCACCGCGTAGAGGGGCCCGGGGTGCAGGGGAAGGGCGCCCAGCTGCGGGGAGGGGGGCGCTGTAGGGCTGCTGTGGGCACCCAGCTCAGCCCGAAGCAGCGGCGGTGCCATAGTGTCCAGGCACGCAGCCACCGGCCCCCGGGGGTCCTTTGCTAAGGTGTCCACTGGCCGGTCCAGTCACAGCTTGTCTTGGGACCGGGTGGGCACGCAAGGGACGCTCACGGAGCCCCGCTGCGCTCGGGAGTCTGGGGCCCCACTGTCAGGGAACCCCGCTCCCGCTCCCTAGCCCGGCCCAGGCCCCAGTACCGGCAGGATGCCCGTGGGGACCACCCCCTGGTACTGGGCCTGGACGCAGTTCTGGAGGTCCTCGAAGGCGCAGGGCAGGAACCAGGGCGGCCGCAGGTCCGCCGGCTGCACCCGCAGCACCAGGGTGGCTGTGGCCGTGTGGGTGGAATCCTGAGTGTCCTGAGTGTCCTGCACAGAGCAGGGTCAGCCCCGTGGGGGGGCGGCAGGGGGCGTGGAGGGGTGATGGGGGGCTGCCCGGCGGGGGCGGGGCCGCTCACCTGCACCAGCAGCTGGAAGGTCATGTTGGGCCAGCGGTCGAGGTCGATGAAGGCCAGCGACCTCCTCAGCTTCAGGGCCGGCTGGTTGACGCCCGCCAGTTGGAAGTAGAGGCTGGCATTCTGGGGGGGGCGAGAGGCTGAGACCCGGGGGGCGGGGGCAGCACAGGGGCGGGGGGCGGGCGCCGGGGGATGGGCACTGACCTTGGTCACTTCCTCGAGATGGTAGAACAGGGTGTCGCTCTTGTCCAGGTCCGTGGCCTGCAGGTCCGCCTCGGGGATGACCGTGGCGTTCACCCTCTCATCCTGGGGGCGGGGTGGGGGGTGGGGGTGGGTTTGGCCAAGCTCCTGGGCCCGCCCCACCCCCACCCCCGCCTCCCCCAGGCTCCCGCCTCACTTCGGGCACCGAAGCGATCAGGGGGGTGTCCCCGAAGGGGAAGGTGGGCGCGTTGTCGTTGACGTCCAGCACAGTCAGGAACACCCTCAGCTGCGTCACCTGGGGGCGGAGCGCTCAGCCTCGGGGTGCCCCGCGGGCCTGGAAGGGGCGGGAGCGGGGCGGCGGGGCCCTGGGCGTGGATGGGGTGGGCGGCAGAGGGGCCAGCGGGGCAGTGGGAAGAGACGCCCGCGGGGCTGAAGGATGGGGGTGTGGGGGGGGGAGCGTGGCCCCGGAGGGTCGGAAGGAGGTGGGCCTCTGGAGGAGGGCCAGGCGCACTCACCAGGGTGTCCCCCCTTCTGCAGAGCAGGTGGGCCAGCAGGACGTCGTCCCTCTGCGGGCAGGGGTGAGGGGGCCACTGCGCAGCTGGCCTCGGCGACCTCCTGCCTCACTGGGGGGCCGGGGCTGCGCCAGGCGCTGCCAGGGGGTGTCCTCCCGCAGGTCCCCACGCCCCTCCAGCCCTCAGGGTCACTCGCTGCCCGGGAACCCCCCCAGAAAAACCAGCACCCCAGAAAGCCTGTCTGTGGAGAAGGAGCCAGGCTGCCCCCACCGGCCCCACGGCCCTGAGCACCTCGTAGTCGGGCCTCAGGTCGAGGAAGAGCTGGGTCTGGTCCTCCTGGTTCTTCTGGATCCGAAATGCATTGGGGGTGGACTCGGGCCCCAGAACCACCTCCTGGTCTTTGGGGACCTCGATGGTCCCCACTGGCTCAGAGAGCTGTGTGTTCTCCTCCACCATGAGCACGTTCTGCTTGACGGAGCAGGCTGGGGGCGGGGCAGGGGTCGTGCGTTCGCCCACGCCCTCCCCGCCACTGCTGCCCTCCCGCCACTGCCCACCTGCTGCCCTCCCGCCACTGCCCACCTGCTGCCCACCACCGCCCTCCAACGCCCACCACCGCCCGCCGCCCGCCTGCCCGCCGCCCGCCTCTGCCCGCCGCCCGCTGCTGCCCACAGGTACCATTGCCCTGGGCGGCGGCTGCGAGCAGCAACCACAGCACGGCCCAAGCCCCCATCTGGGCGTCCGGGTAACGCTCAGCCCTGGAGGGTCCAGCCGTCTGGCCTCCAGGACCCTCCGACCCGCAGTGCCGCCTCCAGAGCCGGCGCTCTCCGGTGACCTTCGCCCTGCTGGGCACCACCCCACTTTATGATCCTTTACCGCAACGGCCTCCACCTAGGGGGCTCCCGCGGGCCGGCGGCCTGGCTCCCCCAGAGGAGACCTGGTCACTCCCAGCCAAGCCCCCTGCCAGCTGGAGGCTCAGCCCGCAGGCTGAGGGGAGAGGGTGGGGCTGGGGGGGAACCGGGAGGGGGCAGGGCGGGCTGGGGTTAGGGCGGGACCTGGGGAGAGGGTTAGGCCCCGGGGAGGGGTGGGGCTAGAGTGGGGGCGGGGGTGTTGGGGCGAGGGGGCAGGGGTTAGGGCTGAGGGAGGGGGTGGGGGCTGGGCTTGAGGAGAGGCCTAGGGCAGGGGAGGGGGAGCGCCTGGCTCTGGGTGTTCGCCCCGTGCACCCCACCGCACCCCCCCATGACCTACTGGACTCATCGAGCCCCTGCAGCTGCCCCCGAAGCCCAGACCTGGTGTCCCCTGCGTGCCCACTCCCTCTCCCTCTGTCTGGAAGGAAATGGCCGTGACCTGGGGGTGTCCTGCTGTCCCGGAAACCTCTGGCCTCCTCTGGGCGGGGCAGGGCATGGCCTTGGGAACGGGCGCTCTGGACGGCTGGGCCCCCGGGGGCTCTGATGCCCTCTGCTGACCCATCTGCCCCTGTCGTGCCCCCACCACTGGGGAGAGGCTCTGGGGTGTCAGGGGAGGGAAGGGGCTCTGATGGGGCCCCTCCCTTCCAGGCCTCCCTGCCCACCCAGCCTCCCGCCTGGCAGGTGCAGGCCCTCCCAGGTCCCCTGGCTCCAGGGCCACGGCCCCTGGCCCCAGCCCCTGGGGCAGGTGCTGGGAGCCCTGAGCCCCCAGATCTCTGCCTGTTTGCAGAGTAGGCTGTGGGGGGCCAGGGGGTCAGCTGATGCCCAGATAGGGGTGCAGAGAGGGCGGGGCAGCGCCCGTTCCTGGTGTCAAGAGGGGCCTGGGGCGGTGGGTGCGCACAGAGGGCCAGGGTCTCATTTCCTCTTTTATTGGGGGCGCCCCCTTCCCCACAACCCCTCCCATGGTGGGGAGGCGCCTCCTCAGCAGGGCCTCAGCGGGGGCCCCTCAGCCGGGGGGCTGCTGGCTCTGAAACCAGGACCTCCGACCTCGACCTCGGACCCGGCGGCAGCAGAGCAGACCAGGCCGGGCCCGGGGGATCCCTCCGCGGCGCCCTGCAGGGAGACACGCGGGGGGCGCGCTGAGACCCCTCCGGGCCTCCTCCCTCCCCCCAGGGGCCCGGGGTCCCCAGCGGGGTGGGGGGCGGGAGGCAGGGAGCGCGGGGTCCTCACCAGGCGCGCGGGGCCGGCCAGTCTGGCCACGGCACGCAGAAGTGGCCACGGGCTGAGCGGGTCCAGGCGGTCCCGGCCTCGGCGTCCGGCTCGCTGCCCCGCCCAGCACAGTCAGTCCCCGCGAGGCGCCCCGCGGCCCAGCCCGCGCCCCGCGCGCCCCCCGGCCTCACCTGCGCTTCCCCACCAGGCCCTGGAGCAGCCGCTGCAGCCGCGCGCGCTCCCGGAGGCGGCTGAGCTCGCTGGTGAAGGCCCCGTCCGAGTGCCGCGGCGCCCTGGGGCGGGGGGCGGTCAGGGCGGGGGGCGGTCAGGGCGGGGGGCGGTCAGGGCGGGGGGCCGTCAGGGCGGGCGCGGCCCCGGGGCGCGGTTCACCTGGGCAGCGCGGGGTGCGCGACGGAGCCCCCGAGGAAGAGCAGCAGCAGCAGCAGCAGCAGCAGCAGCATCCGGGGCGGGGTGGCCATGGTGGGGCGCGCCGGGGGTGCTGCCCCGCTCGAGCCCCGCAGCCCCTTTATAGCGCGCGGCCGGAGGGGGCCGGGGGCGCCGGGGGCGCCGCCCGCCCCGCTCCCTGCAGCCCCGGCGGCCGCGCCCCATCGATCGCGCAGAAGGTCAGGGCCGCCCCCCCAGCTGTCGCCCCGACCCGCGCCCTCCCCCAGCGTCCTGGCGGCGCCCCTCGGCGGGCTGGGGGGGCCGGCGCGCGCCAGGCCCCCCCGACCACGCGCCCGCGGGGCAGGCGGCGGGGGCGCCCGCGGGTCGAGGCCGGGGCGGGGGCGCCCCCCGAGTGGGAGCGGGCGCCGCGGGGGGCGGGCGCGGGCCTGGGCCTCGCCGGGGGGACCTGGCGCCGCCGCGGGGCCTCGCCCGCCCGCGGGGATTTAGTCGAATGAGGCTTTAGGGTCGGCGCCGCGAAGCCCTTAAAAACACGCGCCCCCGGCTTAGACTTTAAACCCTACGGCGCTTTCCGGCGATTACCGGCTTTCCGGGCCCGCGCGGAGCAGCTAAGCCGCCCCGAGCGGCCCGGCCGGCGGTGTCTGACCAGGGAGCCGCGTCCACGAGGAAACCCGCGCTCCCAGGGCTGCGCAGGAGGTGAGCGAGGACGCCCCTCCTTTCTGATTTTAGGGGCGCTGCTGGTCCTCCTAGGCGGCCTCGGTCGCTGGTGGGTTGCTGCCGCCTGGCTGAGATGCTGACGGCAGGGTCAGGTGAAGGGCTGGCCGGTGCTGACCGCAGACCCAGGCCGGGGAGAGCCGCGACTCCCCCTAGGGCGGGGGGGGGGGGGGGGGGTGACATGGGGGAGAAGCAGACACTGCCCCAAAATGAACAACGAGGGAAGAAGAGAAATCAGGGCCCCCCTGGTGGCGCAAGGGATTAAGACGCAACCTATGAGGCCGTCCCCAGCCCCTGCAGGACCAGTTCAATCCCCGGCCAGGGAGCGACCCACACGGCGCAGCAGACCTGTCCCCCACGGCTCCCCTCAGCAGGGTGCTCCAGTCGGTCTACCTGCTCTGCTCCCCGCTCTGCCACTGGGGACTCCTCTTGTGATAGGGCAACCGCCATATAAAATAAAACGGGTTCCTGGCTGGGGGTCCTCACCCGCGCGCTGACAAGGGACTTATGAACACCCCACGGCAGGCGCACACAGAAGGTTCATAAAAGGTTTATTGACAAGGGAAAAGGAAAGAAGGAAAATGCACAACTCAGGGAGAAAACAGGGAAATAAAGTCTTTCATGCGTCCTCCCCGATCCGCCGACCTGGAAACCCAAAGTCACTCTCCGAGCTGGCCGGACGCTGCGAGCTGGCGGAGACCCAAAAAGGGGGACCCCCCCAAAAAGCCCACGTGTCTGGCTTTATCCCAACCTGGCTGCTGAACCCCACCCTCAGGTCCCAGCCACCTTCCCTTGGGTGGTGACAGGATGTGGGGTTCCCAGTGTCTTTGGCTGTGGCCTGGGGTGGGGGTGGCGTCCACAAAGCCTGTATGGGATCAGCTTTAGGACATCCTGTTCCCCCTAACACTCTCATCCCCGCACCTCTGGCCTGCACCCCAGTTCTTGTATGCATAAATAAATAAATCTTTTTAAAATTATTTTAAAAAGAAGAGAGGGCCTCCCCAGTGGTGCAGCGGTGGAGCGCTGGGCTGTGAAGCTGCCCGCACCCTCTGCAGCGCCGGTTTGATCCCCGGCTGCCGGCGAAGGTCCCACATGGTGCACAGACCTCTCCTGCCACCTGCTGCTCCCCTCAGCAGTGTACCTGCCTGTTCTGCTCCCCGCTTTGGCTCTGCTGAATTCTCTCATCCTCCCGCGCTTCTGACTGTACCCAGTGCTTGTATAAATAAATAAATCCTTTTTTTTTTTTTAAGATTTATGCATACAAGAGCTGGGGTACAGGCCAGAGATGCGTGGGGGGTGGGTGGTGAGAGGATCCACCAGAGGCAGAGTGGGGAGCAGAACAGGCAGAAGGACCGAAATACACGGCTGAGGGGAGCAGCGGGGAGACAGGAGAGGTCTGCTGCGCCCTGTGGGTTTCTCCCTGGCCGGGGGTCAAACTCGTGCTGCAGAGGCTGCGGACTGCTTCAGAGTGTGGTGCTCAACCCCTTGCGCCACCAGGAAGACCCTAAACAAATAAATCTTTAAAAGAAAAAAGAAGAGACATCAAGCTAATGAAATAAAAATGAAAAGTAGGTACATGTGGAAGGTTGGAAATTTTTTTTCACGAACGTTAGATTTTTTCCAATTTTTTTTCTGAGCCAATGAATATAATGGTGGCTTCCAAGGTTCCGTCTTTGGGAAACGAGTGGACGCTCACTTTTTCTGTTCTTTCTTTTGCTGCGAATTTTCCTGACGCGCTGCTCTGGCCTCACCCCGCAGGCTGGGGTGTGTCTTCATTTTCCTTCCATGCGGCGCGTGTTCTGATTTCTCTTGAGATCTCGTCTTCACGCCACAGATCACTTAGGATTGACTGGACTCGTTTCATTTCCACAATTTTGAAGATGTTCCTGCTTTCTGTTACTAGGTTTTAATTCCTTTACGGGCAGAAAATACACTGCGCGTGGTTTCCATTCCTCTGACAGTGTCTTGGAAAGACGTGTTCCTGGAGGCGCCGGAGCCGCGCAGGCAGAGGGGGCGGCGAGGACTCCCCAGAGACAGGGCGGGGGGCGCAGCAGGGGCGCCCACTGAGATCCACCGCTGAGGGGAGCAGGGGGGAGACAGGCGGGGTCTGCTGGCCCCGTGGGCAGCCCCTGTCCCGGGACTGGACCCACGTGGGCGTAAATCATCAGAAAAAGTCGTAGAAGCCGCGCGCGCCGCCCGCCCCTGCGCCGGTGCCGAAGAAACGCGGAAAGCGCCCTGAGCGGACAGCGCGCTTCGCCCCGCGGACGGCGGGAAACCCGAGCTTCACGAAAGCAAAGCCAACTGGCAACAGGCGAGGCTGCGGAGACCTGCCTTCCCGGGCCGCCCGTCCGTCTGTCTGTCTGTCTGTCTGTCTGTCTGCGCCCCGCGGGCCTCCGCCGCGTCTTGGGGCCTTCGGGCCGCGGCGCTGCCTGTGCCCGGGGCCGTGACCGCGCCAGGGACGTCCTGGGCCGGGCGCGCCGCCTGCAGGGGCGCCCGGGTCGGGGGCACCGGCCGACCCCAGGGGCGCAGCCCGGGGGCCCCTGCCGGGCGCGGGGCGCGGCCCGAGACAGCCCCGCGCCCGCCCGCCCGCCCGCCCGCGCGCTCCTGAGGGGGAAGCGCCTCCGCGAAGGCCGGGCCGACCCCCCCCCGCGCCTGCTCCCCCCGGCGACCCCTCGCCCCGGCCGTCTCGCGAGGCCCGAGGCGGGGCGCCCCCCTGGCCCGGCGCTGCCTGAACCCCCTCCTGGGCGCCGCGGCCTCGCCCGCCAGTGTCCCGGGGCCCCCGCGGCCGGGGCGGGAGCGCAGCCCAGCGCGCCGGGCTCCCAGGTGGGGGCGGGGGGCAGGGCGCTCTTGGGGCTTTTCTTGGGGGGTACCGGGGAGCCCCCGGGCTGGGCCCTCGGCCCGGCGCACCTAACTGCGGGGGCTCAGCTGCGCCCCGACCGCTCGGCCGGCCCGCGAGGTGGGGCGGGCGGAGGCCGAGGAGCCTGCGAGGGGCGCGGGGTGTCGGGCCCGGCGGGGGGTGCAGCCACCAACGGGGCTTGCAGCCTGGGAGTTGGCGGGGCGGCTGCAGGGGTTCGGGGCCCGAACGGCGGCTCCGATCCCCAGCGCGCGGCCGGTGGAGCGCGAAGACGCCGCGGGCGCCGAAGGGCGGGTCGGGGCTCGCGCGCCCTCGGAAGCGCCCGCCTCGCCCTCAGGCGGGGGTGTCGGGGGAGGGACGCCCGGGCGGGGCCGGTGTGGACTCGGCCACCGGCGGGGGCGCCCCTGAACCTCGCGGCCCAAGGGGCGGGCCTTCCCTCGCCCCCCGCCGCTTGCGGGGCGCCTCGTCGCGCGTGGCCGGGGCGCAGAAGCCGCGGCGGGCCCCGCTGGGCGCGCTCGGGGCGCGGGGGCGGCGCTCGGGGCTGGGCGGGGCCGGGGCCGGGCCGGGCACTGCCCACAGCGCCGAGCGCCCGCGGGGCGGGGGGGGGGCCCGCGGGGCGGGGGGGCGGCTGGTGCGCCTGAGCGTGGCCCGAGCGCCCCGGGGGCGCCCCCAGTCGCTTCATCGTGAGCCGGGCGGCCGCTGCCCCGCCGCCCCCTGCTCGTGCCGCGGCTCTGCGCCCCCTCGGCGGTGCGCCCCCGACGCCGCGGCCCCTTCGCGCCTGTCCGTCCGCCCAGCACCGGCGCTGGCTGCCCCGGAGCCTGGGCCGCCCCCACACCTGCCGTCCCTCTGCCCGCGCCCCTCCCGTCCCTCTTTTTTTTTTTTTTTTTTTTTTTGTGGGACCCTCGCCGGCGGCCGGGGATGGAACTGGAGCTGCAGAGGCCGCGGGCCGCCGCGCAACCCAGCGCTCCACCCCTGCGCCACGGGGGCGGCCCCGTCCCTCTGCCTTGGCATCTACCGCCCAGGCGAAGCCGCTAACCTTCAAGCCAAGGGCCCCGCAACAAGCGACTTTGGCCACCCTGGCCACCCAGCCCACCGTGCGGGCGCAGACTGGGCACCGGGGACCCCTCCGGCCACGGCGAGCTGGAGGGACGAGAAACAGTGCGAGGGTGGGCGGGGCGACCGGACCCCACCTCCCCAGGCGCAGGGCGGCGTCTGGCCACTGCCTCGCCCTCCTGGCAAGGGATGTTCTGCCGCGCACGGCCTCCACCTTCAGCCTCTGCCCCATCAGCGTGCACAGGCGGGCCCCCCCGCCCCCCCCGCCCCAGCCCTCACTGCAGGTTCGCGGGGGCGCCCCAGCGGCTGCTCATCAGCGCCACGTGGCTGCTGGCAGCGGCGCCCGGGCTGCGTGGCCCCCACGACACCCACGTGCCGCCTGAAGGGCCGCAACCTCGGCCTCTACTCGTCCACGTGTTCCTCCTTCCTGCCCCGCCCGCTCACGCTGCTGCTCCCTGGGCCACCTTCCCGGGCCTGGGGCGCCGGGCGGCCAAGGGCGCCACGCTGCACGGCCAGGCGCGCCGCCCCGGTTCCCCCCACCCCAAGCCCCAGCCACACAGCAACCGGCGCGCCAAGACCCCCGGCCTGGAGCTCAAGGCCATGAGGGTCCTGCCGCTGGTGGTGGGTGCGTACCCGAGGGGGCCGCGCCCTGCCCCTAGGCACCTTCCCACGGTGGACACCCTGGCAGGTGCATGAGGCAGGGCCTGGCTCCCTGACGAGTCCTGGTTCACCTGCGCGGGCTGCCCCACAGGCTGCAGGCGCCCAGCCAGCCCCACACCCTGGCCCCGCCACAGGCTCAAGCTGCCTGGCCCCCTGCCCACGGCAAGGCCCGGTCACCTGGCTCTCAGGCCAGGATGCGGGGCCCGGGGCATCAGGAACCCCCGAGCGTATGACAATGTTACACGGAGGCCCCCTGCTCAAGTGCCAGCGGCCCTCCCTGACCCCCAGCCCTGCCCACCCTCCCTGGAGACCCAGGACTTTCCAGGAACACCTGTGCCCACGAGCCGCGGGTGGGCGCCGGGGCGGGGCAGCAGTCAGACGGCCCCAGAAACTCCTCGCCTCCCCAAGCAAGTATCCCAAACGGCAAGGCGGGTGCTGCAATGTGGAAGAACCTTCCGGAAGCAGGAGCCCGGGGAGGGCGCTGGCCTGCAGCAGGCTTGAGGGCAGAGTCACCACTGAGCAGCTCCGTTGTCCCCAGGCGTGGCCTTAGGCCAGAAGGGAAGTGGCCCTGAGCCCAGGGCTGCGCCTGGAGGGCACTTCTGGGAGCTGTGGACGCTTCCGCAACATGGCTGACCGCACAGGTCACACCAGACCCAGCGGCTCCCAGCCAGAAGCCCGCCTGCCGGGCCGGCTGGATGGGGAGCCGCAGCCTGGAGAAGGGCCTCCCGGGTCACCGGTGGGCCAGCCTGAGGACTCGCCGCCTGAGGCTAGGGGCGACGGCCTCCCCACGAGGGCCGCACGAGGGGCAGCTGGGTCCTGCCAGGGAGGAGCGCGGCCGCCGGAGGGGCTGGTGCACTTTATTGACAGACGCCCAGGACGCCGCGGCGCGCACAGGCCGGCACGGGCGCCCGTCGGGGCCGCGCCCGGGCCCCAGGGACCAGGTCTCTAGGAGTCTGTGGACGACTTGGCCAGCAAGTTTCTTCCTGCGGGGTCCCCACGTCCTCGGGCCTCGTGGGTCCTCCGCTGCCCACTGGCAGCCCGTGTGGCGCCGGCGGCTCACACGGTGACCTTCTCGATCACACTCTCGGCGACGTGGACTTCGTCGGCCTGGACGGTGACGGCTGCCGCGTGGCCGCACACGTGCTGGTGGTCCTTCCAGTCCTGCGGGGGGCGCGCGTTACCGGCCGCCGCGGGGTCCACGGCCGCGCCCCGCGCCCACCCCGGCGCTGCAGGGACGGCTCGAAGGCCAGCGGCCGGCAGGCCCCGGGGGTGGCCGCCAGGAGGCGCCCAGTGACCCGAGCGCCGCCCGCCCGCGTCAGGTCCTGCGGCGTCCAGCGCTGAGCTGCGGGAGGGACGAGCGCCCGCCTCCACCTTACCTCCAAGGAGGGGCGCGGGGACTGTCCGCCTTGGTAACGCGACCAGCCGCTAGCGTGAGACACGAGCGTGTGTGGGGCTCCCGGGAAGGCGGCGCGTTCGCGGTGGGGGGAGGCGCGAGGGGGCGGGGCGGGCCCTGCTGGGCCAGGTCTCCTCACAGGGGGGCACCGGCCGGACCCGTGGCCCCTGCGCCCTGCCTGCCCGGGGCACGCCCACCCCAGGCCTCCGGGAACAAGAAGCCCGAGGCGAGGCCGCGGGAAACGTGACCCGAGGAGGGAGCGGCGGGAGCCTCAGAGGTGGACCCGGGGAGGGACAGCAGGGCAGGGACGGGCAGGGGCGACCAGGGGACCCGGCCCCAGCGGGCGCCAAGGACTCAGGCCCCGTCTCCAGGACTGTGTGGCCCCAGGGGGCCCGGCCCGAGCCAGAACCCTCCCTCGCAAAGCCGCCCTGCGAGCAAACAGGGGAGCCCCGGCGAGCAGAAAGGGAAGGACCCCCCAACGGCTGCCCAGCCGGCCCAGCGAAGGGGACAGAGGGCGCCTGGACCGCAGGCCCTGTGCGGGTTTCCCCTGGATGCGGAGATCCAGGCAGCCAGTGAGGGAGAGGGGTCGGGGACGCGCCTGGGAGCAGCACCGGGCACGGGCGCCTCAGAGGAGGGAGGGGACAGCGGAGGCCGTGCGGAGGGCCCAGGCGGGGCGCAGGGGCGCAGGCAGGCCCTTCTGCCCAGCGAGGCTTCCCTGAGGCCGATGGAGCAGCCGGACACTCCGGAAGGAGCAAAGCAGCGGGCGAGCTCCGGGCGCAAGGCCATGAGGCCTGGCGGCGATGGTCAGGGCAGGGGCCCAGCCAGCAGTGACCCTGGCGCCGTCCATGGAAGCTCGGCCAGCGTCCCTGGGCGCCTGGTGGGGGGACGGCCCCAGCGGAAGGGTCCAGCCACAGCAACCCGGCCACGAGCAGCACCCCCAACCGGGGTTAGGCAGAAACTGAGCGACGGTGGCCACACTGGCCGCCCCTGAGCACAGGATGGACTGACCCCGTCCAGCCAGGTGGCCCCGGGACAGCAGTCCCGCAGGAAAGACGCCACCAACGCCACGGGCTGGGGGAGACGCCTGCAGGCCGGCTGTGCCAGGGCCGCCCTGGGAGCTCAGCACACACCTGGCCAGAACAGCCGGTCAGCGCGGGAGCCTGGGGATACGCCCCAAGGGACACGCCCTCAGGCGCCCGCTGCCCCGGCCGGCGGCCACGACGGACCATTGGGGTCACCGGGTGTGACAGCTGGCCGCGACCTCACTGCGGGTAGCTGGGCATCTCCTGACCAGGTCAAACATCACTGCATCAGTGACCGCAGGTCCCCGCGCCTCGGGTCAGGACCAACAGGCCCGCCCACCCGCAGCCCTGCCTGCTCGCTGCGCTGGGGCCGAGGGCGGCCGGCGCCAGGGGGGCGGGGGGACGGGATGGGGGGCGGGGGGCAGGCTGGGGGGAGCTGGGGGGTGCGGGACACGGGCTCGGGGGCCGGAGGGGCGGGCGCTACCTTGCGCTGGCAGAAGGTGGAGCAGTAGTTGACCTTGTGGCAGCCGGTGCACTCGCTCAGGGCCTCGCGGCCGCAGTTGACACAAGACTGCTGTGGGGCACAGCCGGGGGACATGGGTGGGCGGGGGCACGGTGGGGGCTGGCCCGGACGCCCCGTCCCACTGCTGTCCCGCCCTGGGGTGCCCCACGTCCGTCCTGCCAGCACCGTGGCCCAGAGTCGTTTCTTGCCCCAGAGTCGTTTCTTGCCCCAAAGTACCGGCGGCGCTGGGTCGGCCCCGCCACCTACTCCCCAGGGGCGCCCGCGCCTCCCGTACATGTGAGGGGCTCTCACGGGGGTCCACGCTAGCCTGGGCAGCAGCCCCGGCAGTCCCTGGAGGCCCGGGCTGGTCCCTGGGAGACCGGAGACCCTGTGTCGACGCTGGGGCCACCCAGCCCCCACCCGGCCTGGTGCACACCCGGCGCCCACCCAGCTGCAGATCGTCCTCCCCGCGCGGAGACCAGCCCCGTAGGACAGCGGCCTCACATACCCGACACCCCACACACACACCCCCCAAACAGACACCAGACACCCCCACACACACCCCCCACGGCGGGGAGCTGACGTGCGCTCCCAGCCTCGTGGGCAGGACGGTGCCATCTCGGACATGTGGGCTTTTGTTCAGGACAGTGGATGCCGGACACGGTCGGGGTGACGCCTGCACCTGCGCCCTGAGATCCCTGCTTCCCTGGGCCTGAGCGGCCCTGCAAGTGGGGGCAGCTGAGGACCGCAGGCCGCGACCCTCCCACAGCCACCACCCTCTGCCCGCTGTGGCCCGGCCTGCACCCGCCCAGAGAGCCACGGGGCCACCCCGGCAAGGGCCCTGGGCACAGCCCCGCGAGTACCCCCGCAGCCAGGAGGCGGACGCGCAGGGTCTGGGCCCAGCCCAGGGGGCTGCGCGGGCAGGAGGGGCGCTGCAGGGACACCCCAGCCCCTCTGGAGCCCCTCCCCCAGCCCCGCCCCGTGCCGGGCCTCACCTCCTTGCGCTCCGAGTCGGCCTGCGCCCGGGCCTGGGCTGCGGCGGCCTCCCGGTAGGAGCTGGCCTGCTTGGCCTGCTCGAGCAGCGTCTTCAGCTGCTGCGCCGTGCTCAGCAGGGAGTTGACCATCTCCTCCAGGTACAGCCAGCTGCGCTGCTCCGACAGCTCCAGCCCGCTGACCACCGCGGGGGGCACGGCCTTGGTGGGGGTGGAGGGCGGGATGGCCAGGGCCGGCAGGGACGTCAGCACTGCAAGGCCAGCGAGGAGCCGCGTGAGGGCCCCCGCAACCTGGGCCGGCCGCAATCTGCGGGGCTGCAGGAGGCAGGCCCGGCCCCACCTCGCCCAGCGTGCCCGGTGCCTGCCCAGAGCATGTGCCGCACAGACACACCCGCGGCCTAGAGGCCTCCCACCTGCTGAGGACACGGCCGAGCCCCGCAGGCTCGCACTGACCTATCTTGGGATGAGAGGTGGGCAGCGCAGCCTCTGGGAAGGGAGCCAGTGGGCAGCTGTCCTGGTAGCCGGGGTAGTGGGGCTCAGGGGCGCTGGCCCGGCACGGGGGCTGCACACCCGCCTCCTGCACTGTGGACACAGACCAGCCACCACGGGGTCACCATGTGGACACAGCCAGGTCCTCGGCCCAGAGGTGGCGCCCGCCGCCCGCACCCCACCGGCCAGGGGGCCGGGCCCTCGGACCGTACTCGCCTGTGGCTCCTGCGAAGACATCGCCCTGGGCCGGACTCTCAGAGATGACTGCGGTGGCCTCCACGGTGGACGCCCGGTCAAAGGTCAGGGCGCCCGAGGTAGTGATCTGTCCTGAGGGGGTGACGGTGACTGGAAAGGCAGAGGCCAGCAGTCTCAGGGGCCGGCCCCGCCCGCCACCCAGGTGCCCCCGATGCCCAGCAGCCGGGTCTGCGCGTGGCTCTGACACGGGCTGGTTGGGGTCACAAGAACTGGCCATGGATGGGCATGAGGGTGGGGACCCAGTCCAACCCTCCGGCCCCGCCCCGGCCTGGGCAGACCGCGCCTGCCCCACTCACAGGCGGTGGCGGCTGTGGCAGGGAGCAGCGTGATGTTCTTGGGGGGCTCCTTCTTCACGGGGGGTGCAGGCAGCTCGTTCTCCTTCTTGCGCCTCTTGTAGGGGACGAAGAGCCGCACCGGGCCGCTCTAGGGAGGGCAGCGGAGTAAGGGGCGAGGCCCGCCCGCCCGCATCTCCTAATGTGACAGCAGGGCCTGGACAAAGGCACTTCCGTGGACACAGCGGCGACGCGCCAGGACAGGGGCCAGGCACGGGCGGCCTCCAGCACTGGCCCTCCGACCCTTTGGGCTGACCCCTGAACTGTGACCCGGGCGGGGGCAGATGACCCAAGGCTATGCCTTGGGAGGAGGGAGATGGGCGTGGGGGGGGGCTGGCCTGCTGGGGTGGGGCCCGAGGACTTGAGGACACTCTCCCCGCTGGCAGGGGACTCGGTCGGGCACCCCAGATCCCCACCAGCTCCCTGGCCTTGGCCTTCGGTCCCAGACCTCTGTCCTGAAAGCCCCTTCCTGTGGTGCAGAGTGCCCAGCTGACAGCGACCCTCCCACAGGGCTCCTGTCCACCCCTCCCAGGCCCAGGCCTCGGTGCGGGGGGGGGGGGGCCACACTCCCTGCTGGCCTGGGCTCCCCGTGGCCAGGAGTGAGGGGGCCGGTCCCGGGGCCCCCAGAGGCTATCCTGTCCAAGGCCTGGCTGTCAGGGGATCGCTCCCAAGGCCTTCAGTGCCTCCACACCCCCCCTCACATGGCCGCTCCACCGGGGAGAGGGCCAGGTGCTCCCGGAGCAGGGCCTGACCTTGGCCTGGGTGGAGGCCACTGCCCAGCTCAGGAAGACTCTCCTTGTGGCTCAGCTCAGGCCATCTCACGTCAGGGCAGAAACGTGTGGGAAGCGGGTGCGGGAGGCTGGGAGGGGCCGCCTGGCGGGGGTGGGGGGCGCAGGTGGGCACTCACCAGGGTCATGTCGTCACAGCAGGCCGCGCAGGTGCAGGAGGCCGCGTGAGGGTTCAGGATGCCGTCCTGAAAGGCGAGCGGACGCTGACCACCCCGCCACACCGGCCTCCCGCCAGCCCTGGCACGCGGCCCCTGGGCTCCCGCCGCCCCGCAGGCCGCCCGCCCCGAGGGAGCGCACGCCGGGCGGACGAGCCCTGCTGCCCGCGGGCGGCACCTGGATGAGGCACTGCAGCGGGCGGCCCGCGTAGCGTATGCTCCTCTTCCAGTCCTTGCTGCTGGCCCGCCCGGCCATGGCCTCGAACTCCGTGGGGCTGTACCAGTTCTCGCCCTGCTTGATGCACCGGCCCCGGCCGCCTGCGGGCACCACGGCCACGGCCGGCTCACCCTGGGGGTCTCCCGCCGCCGCCCGGCCCCACCCGCCCGCCCCACGCCCGCAGACACCGAGCGGCCGGCAGGGTCCACACACCGCGGCCCCCGGAGGCCACCGGCCCAGGCCCCATCCCCTCACAACCGGCGGCTGAGGCCACCAGGCGGACCCGGGTTAGGGAGTGAGGGCCAGCCGGCCGCCCCGTCCCCGCCTGGACCCCCCCGGCCCCCGCCCTCACCTGAGCCCAGTCGGCGCTTGTACAGGACGCCGCTGATGTTGCGGCAGCGCACGGGCAGCTCGCTGTCGTGCACCGAGGGGTCCCAGTTGTACTTGGTGCCCCCCTTCTCCTGGCCCGGGGCGAGTGGGGTGGGCGGGGACTGCGGGCCTGGGGGGAGGGAGGCGTCAGGCGGCCCCAGGCCTGCCCCGCCACCGCCCGCGCGCGCGCGCCCCCAGCGTGGCCCTCCGGCAGCCCCGCCTCCCCGGGCTGGCTCCGCGGGCGGGGAGGGCACTACCCGGGGTGAGCGGGGCCGCGGCGCCCTTGAGGCCGGTGGTCTCCACGATGCTCCCGTCGGTGTGGACGACGATCAGTGTGGCCTTCTCGGTGTTCAGGCTGTCCCCGAGCTGCAGGGCGGTCCTGCCAGACTGCAGAGGGACTCCCTCAGGCATCTCCCTGGGCGGCGCAACCCGACAGCAACCACCGGCCCCCCAGCGGCCTGCGCCCCTGTGCCGTCAGGGCCCGGGGGAGCCGAGGGCAGGCGCCCCTCCCGCTGGTCGCCCAGAGGCCGGGGGCTCCGGCCCGTCCCTCCTCGGAGACCAACGGAGGCGAAGCAGGTTTGCTTCCTGTGCCGTCAAACGTGGCTTCCACTGGGGACCCCGAGGAGTGACCTGCAGCGCTGAGGGCACCCCACCCCCACTCCGCACGCCCCCGCCAGAGGGCTCACCAGCACATGTCCCGAGAGCGAGGCCGCGTTGGCCACCGACGTGGTGAAGACATTGTCCGCGGAGGCGCCCACGTTGGCCACCGTCACAGTGGTCACCTCTGCAACACGGAGCTGCCTCAGCCCACACCACCCAGCAAGGCTGCACCTCCAGCCCAGGGTCGGCAGCCAGCCGTGGACAGCCCACGCGATACCACCAAGCCAGAGAGAGGGAGGCGCTGTCCACGCGCACAACCCCCAACCCCGGGCTGCTTGCCCCATTCTCAGACCCTCAGCCCTGGCTCCAAAGCTGCCCCCGGATTCCCACCCCCACGGCCCTCCCTACCGGCCCCACCAGGCCAGGATCCAGTAACCCGCCAGTGTGCCAGCCGCCACCCCCAAAACTTGCAGGACATGGCTGGCAGAGGGCCCCACCTGCCCCACAGCCCCTCCCTCCTCGTCACCACAAGGCCCCTTTGGGTCCCCCCACCCCCCGCATCCCCTGCCTGGGGTGCTCTGCCAACAGGGGGTGCTCAGGAACAGCGTCTGACCACTCCTGCTCTAGCCGTGACCAGCAACCCCAAACAAACAAGGCTTGTGCAAAAGTGGGGCTGCACCTCCCAGGGCCGTGCTGCTCTGCAACTCACACCTACACCGCCCACGGCCCGGAGACCACACAAGCGAGCACCTGTGCTCACACACGCAGAGCTGCGAAGGCTGCTGTGGGCACCATGGGCACACCGCTCCGTGGCAGGGACACCACGACCCTCCTGTGTTAAAGGAGACAGGTCCGTGGAGACTAAGGACCTAAAGAAAACCCTCTTGGCCCCACCCAGCAGCCGCACCAGGGAGGCACTGCCACTCACAAGCGCTTTTGAGCAGCGTGAGGCTTTCTGGTCATGAACTCGACCAGAATGTTCTGCAGGTGAGATGCTCAGGTAGCAGGGCCAGCCGGTGGGCCTTGCCCCAGGAAGGGGCCTGCGGACGGCCAGAGGAGTGGGTGCACAAAGGGCCAGCCCGGTGCTCCCCTCACCCCTGAAAGCCCCCTAGCCCCAGGCTCCTGCAGACAAAGCCTGCGGTTGGTACCCAGGACTCAGGAAAGGGCCAGCAGGAGCAAGAAGCAGGTGCTAAAAGGTTCCAGAAGGGGAACAGGGGTGGAACTGGCACAAGGAGAAAGGACTCTGGAGTAGGTGTGTGTGCAGCCCACTGCCATGTTGGTCACTTGAGGCAGATGTGCAGAAGAGACAGGGCACACGCTGTGGGTGGGAAACAGATGCTTGAGAAAGACTTGCAGGCTGGACTTGGGGGCACATGTGGGAGATAAATGCCTAAGACAGATGCAAACTGATGTCAACAAGCCAAGTGTACAACAGGTGGGTGGATGGGTATGGAAAGTAAACTGGCATGAAAGAGCAGGTAACAGCTGTGCAAAGAGGTGCCAGGGTTGCAAAGAGGTTGTATGTGTGCATAGAAGTACTAGGCATGCAAGGCATGCAGGGAAGTGCAAGGTGTGCAAAGGGTACAGGAAAGTGCTGGGTGTGCAAGGAGGTGCTGGGCATGCAGGGCATGCAGGAAAGTGTAAGGCATGCAGGGAGGTGCTGGGTGTGTAGGGAGGTGCAGGGCGTGCAGGGAGGTGCTGGGTGTGCAGGGAAGTGCAAGGTGTGCAAAGGGTGCAGGGAGGTGCTGGGTGTGCAGGGAGATGCAGGAAGGTGCAGGGCATGCAGGGAGGTGCAGGGCGTGCAGGGAAGTGCAAGGTGTGCAAAGGGTGCAGGGAGGTGCTGGGTGTGCAGGGAGGTGCAGGGCATGCAGGGAGGTGCAGGGCATGCAGGGAGGTGCAGGACGTGCAGGGAGGTGCTGGGCATGCAGGGACGTGCAAGGTGTGCAAAGGGTGCAGGGAGGTGCAGGGAGGTGCTGGGTGTGCACGGAGGTGCAGGACGTGCAGGGAGGTGCTGGGCGTGCAGGGAAGTGCAAGGTGTGCAAAGGGTGCAGGGAGGTGCAGGGAGGTGCTGGGTGTGCAGGGAGGTGCAGGGCGCGCAGGGAGGTGCAGGGAAAGGCAGGGCGTGCAGGAAGGTGCAGGGCGTGCAGGGAGGTGCGGGGCATGCAGGGAGGTGCTCGGTGTGCAGGGAGGTGCGGGGCGTGCAGGCAGGTGCAGGAAGGTGCGGGGCGTGCAGGCAGGTGCGGGGCGAGCAGGCAGGTGCAGGATGCGTGCGGGGCAGGGCTCAGCGCGTGCAGGGGCAGGTGCAGACCGTGTGCGGGGCAGGGCGTGCAGGGGCAGGTGCGGGGGGACGGGCCGCACTTGCCTGCGAAGGCGGCGGCCGCGGCGGCCTCGTCGGGTCCCGGCAGGGCCTCGGCGCCCATGTCCATGTGCCCGGGCTCGGCGGCCATCACCGCCACGGCCGTCACCCGCCGCGTCTCGCGCTCCGCCTCCGAGTCCCCGTCCTCCTCCGAGTCCTCGTCCCGCCTGAGCACAGGCTCCTCCGCCTCGCCTCCTGCCGCGGCCGCGGCCGCCGCCGCCACCGCGGCCGCGGCCGCCACCGCCGCCGCCTCGGCCAGGCCCAGCTGCTTCGCGGCCGCGTCCGAGTCCTCCATCCGGACCGCGCCGAGCGCGCCCGAAGGCCGGGCCGGGCCCGAAGCGGGGGGGCCCGAGGCGCGTCCGAGCGGCGCCGACGGGAGCCGGCGCGCGCCGAGCCCGCCCGAGCCGCGCCGAGCCCGCCCGAGCCGCGCCGAGCCCGCCCGAGCCGCGCCGAGCCCGCCCGAGCCGCGCCGAGCCGGCACGAGGCGGCCCGGCCGCGCGGCGGCCCGAGCCGAAGAGGGCCGAAGAGGCCCGAGGCCGCCGAGGGTCCCGGGCGCCGCCGCGAGCGCCTCCCGCCGCCGGGGCGCCGGGCCGCTGGCCTTCCCGACCGACGGGCCGACTCCGCGGGCCCCGGCGCGGCGCGGCCGGGCCGAGAGAACCGGGCGCCGGAGGCTCCGCCCCCGCCGCGAGCGAGCGCCGAGCCCGCCCGAGGCGGAGCCGAGCGCAGCCGCCGAACGCCCCCGAGCCGCGGCTCCCCGCCCCCGCGTCCGAAGGTTCCCGAGCGCGCCCGACCGGCTGGCGGGCTTCGGCCGCGGTTCGGAGGCGAGCCCGGAACGCGGCTCGGCCGGGCCCTTCGGCCGCAGGAGCGAAGATGGCCGAAGGCACGCGAACGGCGCCGGCCCGGAGGCTGCCGGGATCGCGGCGGACTCGGCGGGCGGGGCCGCGGGCAAGATGGCGGCCGGCGGCGCGGAGAGGGGCTGCCGGGGCGCCGCGCTGCGGGCGGGGACGGAGCGGGGCGGCGGGCGCGCCGCCGGTCCCGGGAGGGGCCGCTGTTTGCAGACGGTGGTGGTGATGCCAGTCCTGGGGTTCCTGGCCCACCCAGGAGGCACGAACCCCTCGTCTTCCCTCCCTAGGCGGCCGTCGGGCGCACCCCCAGCCCGTGCGCAGCCCCGTGCGCCCCGGCGCGCCCCCCGCCCCCGTGTGTGGCCCCCTGTGTGGCCCCTTCTGTCCCGTTTGTGGCTCCCCTGCCCCGTGTGCCCCCACACCCGCGGGATGGCCCGCAGGTCTGCCCTCCCACCTGGGCCCAGGGCGCCTAGAGAAGAGTTGGCCGGGCTCTGGACCAGCACTCTGGGGGCGCACAGAGGGGTCCCCAGGGTGGCCCCGGCCAGCTTGTCTGCAGGGTTTTTTTTTAAGATTTATTTATTCATGCATGCAAGAATGCGGGCACAGGCCAGAGGCGCGGGAAGGTGAGAGGATTCACCAGAGACAGAGCAGGGAACGGAACAGGCAGACTGACCCGAAATACACTGCTGAGGGGAGCAGCTAGTCAGGACAGGTCTGCCGCACCATGTGGGTATCTCACTAGTCAGCATGGATCAAACTAGCGTTGCAGAGGCCGCGGACAGCTTCACAGCACCGCACTCAACCCACTGCGCCACACGGGAGGCCCTGCAGACGGTTTTTCTGCCACAGTTTTTTTGTGTTTTGTTTTGTGGGACCCTCGCCGGCGGCCGGGGAACGAACCAGCGCTGCAGAGGCTGCGGGCAGCCTCACAGCCCAGCGCTCAACCGCTGTGCCACAGGGGAGGCCCTGTTTATTTTTTTTTTTTAAGATTTATTTATTTATGCTCCCAAGAGCTGGGGTATAAGCCCAGGTGGGGGGGAGAGGTTGAGAGGATTCACCAGAGAGAGTGGGAAGCAGAACAGGCAGATCTACTAATGCACTAAAATCCACTGCTGAGGGGAGCAGCGGGGACACAGAAGAGGTTTGCCGCACCCTGTGGGTCACTCCCTGGCCAGCCAGGATCGAGAATTCGTGCGGCAGGGGCTGGTGATAGCTTCATAGCGCTGCCATTAACCCTTGTGCCATCAGGGAGGTCCTGGGCACAGCTTTTATAGCCAAAGGGACACTCATGGGGAGAGGGCAGGCCTGTGACCCAGCCTGGGTGTTGCTGGTGTCTGGTTCAGGTGCACTCCTCAGCCTGAGGCCAGCCTCCATCTCCCTCAGCCCCCACCCCAGCCCCACCTTGCCCCCTTGGGAGGCTCCTGCGTGTCTTTATCTGTGTCTCTCCTCACCCGTGCCCAGCGCAGCGAGAGCATGTGTTCTGTGCCTTCCACAGACCACCTCTTGTCACCCCACAGCCGCCTGTTTCCACGGCAGACTGCTGACGAGCGCCCTTCCCAGGCAGCGCTGTGCCCAGCTCTCTGGGGCTGCCGGTTCACCGCGGTGGGACGGGCGGATACGCGTTACCCCAGCCCTGCTCCTCCGAGAGGCTCCATCCCCTGCGGCCATAGTTCCCGCCTGTCCTGCACACCCGGCAGGTGTCAAGTGTCTGCAGCAAACGGTTTGGAGAAGGATCAGAGAGTAGATTAAGACAAAGTCCCTGAATAATGGCAGGCCTGCCGCCAGCTTAGCGGGGCCTGGCAGGCAGATAGGGTTTCGAGCGTGCTGCTGTAACGGGTCACCCCACGCTGCTGCCCGCCTTCCTCCGGGTCACGGGCCACCCGGCCGCTGCCCGCACCGTCCCCTGCTGATGTGTCTCTCCACAGACACGGGCCTGCTGACTCAGGACTGCACGCCCAAGCGGCAGCGCTCGGAGCAGAGCAGGCGGCAGCTGTGTGCCCGGCGAGGCCTGTTGAGGCCTGTCTTTCCGCTTGGGTGGAAGCCTGCCCCGTGGCCCGGGCGTCCCCTCGCTCCTGCGGTGGCTCCCTGAAGCCCCTGACCCCTGCTCCTCAAGTTCTGCGCAGAACACCCGGGGGTGACGGGGTGGCCTGGCCGTGCCGGCCCGGGGGCCTGAGCACAAGGTCCCCGGCTTCCAGCAGTGGCCCTAGAGCTCAGGTAGGGAAGTGAATATCTGCCCCCAAGAGAGAATCAGATTTGCCTTGAAGGGAAGCCCTCGTCACCCCCCCTGCATGGTCAGCACCAGGCCAGGCGGCCGGGGAGGGCCCAAGTCGGCGAGGCTCTGGCCGCTCCTGGTCCTCCGTCCGCTGCAAGCCCCGCTGGGCCTCGGCTCACCTGGTGCTGGCCTCTGAGAGTACGTGGGGCGGGCGCCCCCATGCCTGTGCTGGCCCGTCAGGTGCTCCGTGCCCTGGTGACCACCTGCTTAGGACCTGGCACCGCTGCCTGCCCTGGGGCTCGGCCGCGGCGGGGGAATGACCCACGCATGAGGGCATGAACTGCCGTCTCCACCAGCAGCCCCGGAGCCTCCTTCACAGCGGTGGAAGTGGAGCCCCCGGGCATCCCCGGGAGAGCCACGCACCTGTCCAGGAGGACCCACACTGTGCTCCCGGCAGAGCCTCCCAGGCGTAGCCCAATCCTGGGGGCTCCGGGACCCCCTTGCTGGCCTCAGCAGCCTGGGGCATTGGTGATGTCCCCACCAAGGGCTGGGGCTCCCCAGTCCCACTCCAGGGTCCGGTTTTGTGCCCGCCTTTGCGGGCGCCCCTTAACGCTAAGGCACCAGTCCCTACCCCTCAGGGGCTCTGCTCCAGGAGCATTCCCCCCTTGCCCCCCACTGTCTGGGCGGCCCTGCCTCTCCGGCCGAGCAGCCGCTTACACGCGGGCCAAGTGGGGCAACCGCATGGGCCTTGGTGGCTGCTGTGTCTGTGAAAGGGCATGCCCCTCCCCCGGGCCCCGCCTGCGCCCTGAGCCTGGGGTCCTGCTGGCTCGCAGACAAGCCCTGGACCCACGACGTAGGAGAAGGTCAGGAAGGACCGGGGCCTTGGGGAAGCACCCCTCGCCCATGGGGCCGCGCAGCCCTGCTGGCCCCCGAGCCCCAGCTCCCTGCAGGCGCCACACAGAGGGTCAGAGGGGCTGCAGCCACGGCCCTTGGCTGCTTCCGAGCCGGCAGACCCTGCGGACGCCGGGCCCTGGCTCTGCCAGCTTGGAGGTCACCCTGCGCTGGCCACCGCCGCCTCCTCCCCTGCTGGTCTCTCCCGTGTGCGAATTTCTGGGCAGGATTGGGGGGCCCAGGTGGTGGGCGTCTCCTCGGCCCCTGGCTTGGGCTGGTGAGACGCCTACCCCAGAAGTGGCCGGGCCGTCGGTCAGCTCCAGCATCGCCCCGCGAGCCACGGCTCTGGCCTGTCCTGGGCGAGGGCCGCTTCCCAAGGGCAGGCGGGGGCTCCGGAGGCCAGGCTGGGTGGGCGCCTGTGCGGTCCTGCCACAGCTCCAGGACCCTGCAGGTGGCCCTTCTGCGCGCTCGGGAAATCAGGAAGTGTGGGGCGGCTTCTCTTCACCCTGCGTGGAAAATAAAGACGTGTTCCAATATTTATTTTTCATTTCTACAAGAGCTGGGGTACAGGCCAGAGGTGCGGCGGGTGAGAGGACTCCCCAGAGACAGAGTGGGGAGCAGAACAGGCAGACGACAGAAATACACCGCTGAGGGGAGCAGTGGGCGCGACA
The DNA here is from genome assembly GCF_964194135.1 of Talpa europaea. Classification (NCBI taxonomy): domain Eukaryota; kingdom Metazoa; phylum Chordata; class Mammalia; order Eulipotyphla; family Talpidae; genus Talpa; species Talpa europaea. The sequence continues at coordinate 284,684 of NC_140073.1, forward strand.
GCAGAGGTCTACCACACCATGTGGCATTCTCACTGGCCGGCCGGGATCGAAACCACGCTGCAGAGGCTGCGGACAGCTTCACAGGGTGGCGCTCAACTGCCTGCACCACCAGGGAGGCCCCGAGTGTCTCTTAATTCAGCCTGACTGCTCAGGCCCCAGCAGCCCAGCACCGCCTTCTACCCGGCCTCACCCCAGCCCTGGGGTGCCCCGGGCTGCCAGCTGGGCCCACACAACCCCCCCACCTGTCTCCCCTGTGGCCCTAACCAGGCACCGGGCCCTGATGCCAACAGGCTTGCTCTCAGGCCAGGAGGCGGCCAGGACACCCCCATAGGGCAGGCGCACAGGGTCCTGGCCCGCTGAGGACAAGCCTACTCTGAAAGCAGACAGCCCACCTCAGGGCCTCCCTCACTGTGCGCCCCCGTGTATGCCCTGCCCCCAGCTCAGCTTCCAGGAAGGGTGAGGGGGCTGTGTCCCCAGCAGCATGGCTGGGGGATGGGGGGGCCAGAAGGCCTGGCCGGGGCAGGGGCAGGGCCTAGCCCAAGCTGCTTCCCACGCCCTCCTGGGGGCCCACCTGTGCGCCCCAGAGAACAGGTGGGGACCCACCCCGGGGCCCTGGCAACCCAGGAAAGGGAGTGCCTGCTGCCGCCGCGCCGGGCGGGCCTGCTGTGCCCTGCTCCCCGGAAGTGCCAGGCCCCGGCCATCGCCAGCGCTGCCTCCCAGCCCCTTGGCTGCTCCCGCACCCCAGAAACCATAGGGGGCCCCGGGGGTGCCCACCAGCGGGGGGGAGGGGCGCCTGTGGGGCAGCTGGGCGCGGCCAGAGAGGAAGCCCCCTCCTGCCCACTCTCTGGGCCCCTGGCCGCTCCCGAGACACCTCGTGCCTGCCGAGGGGGCGCGCCCCGCCGGGACGGGCGCCCCGAGCCGGCCGGAGCGCGCGCCCGCCCGGGGGTGGGGTCGGCCCGGCGAGCGCGGGACCCCGGCGGGCGGGCCCAGACGGCGGGGCAGGGCGGGGCGCCCCGGCCGCCCCCGCCCCGCGCGGTGACTCCGACCTGCCGCTCAGGTTCCTCCGCCCGCCCGCCCGGCCGCCCCGCCCCGCCGGGTCCCTCCCGCCGCCGGAGCGGGCGGCGAGGCCGAGGCGCGCGGACGGACGGGCGGACGCGTCGACGAGCTCGGGCGGGCGGCGGGGGCGGCCCAGCGGCAGGTGAGCGCGCGGGAGCGTGCCGGGCCCCCCGCGCCGGGCGCCGGGCAGGGGCGCAGCCCGACCCGCCGCGGGCTCCCAGGTGGGCAGGGGGCCGGCCGGGGCGGGCCCGGCGGGCGCGCGTCGTCGGGGCGCGGGGCCCCGGCCCTCCCCGGCGGCCAGATCCCCGCCCGCGCGGGCGCCCGGCCTGCCCCGCCGGGGCCTGGGCTGGCGCCGCCGAAGGGGCTGTTCCTAGGACGGCGCACGTGAGTCCCCTGCCCGGCCGGCCACCCCTCCTCCCAGGGGAGGGCGTCAGGGGGTTCTCCCCTGGCCCTGAGGGCGCCACATGCTCCTCTCCCTGGAGATGGGGCCCCCTGGGGCAGATGGGGCGAAGCACCCGGGAGGCTCAGCTGTCAGGAGGCGCTTCCTGGGTGTCCACCAGGAGGAAATCCTGAGCCAGGGAGGCGGCTGGGTCGCGGGGGTGAAGGTTGGGTGTGGGAGTTTCAGGGGGCGGAGGCTGGGCCGGCTGCGGGGCCTGTTCTGGGCAGATCCAGGGTGGGACCAGCCTGCACTGCTCAGGGTCTGCCTGTGGCCAGAGTCTGGAGGCCGGCCCTGGGCGGTGGGGGTTGCCCCACCCTGGGTGCCGGCGCGCTGGTGGGGCCTCCCCTGGGGCTCCACCTCCTGCCCGGGCCAGGCCCGCCACCAGTGGGCTCTGCCCTCTGCCCTCCTGTTCCCAGCACCGCCCCTCCCACCCCGGGCTTCCCGTCCATCTCCTGCCCAGCCTGGAGTCTCCGAGGACTCTGCCCCAGAAGGCCCGAGGGTCCCGGGTTCCCGGCCCCACCCCTCCCGGGTCTGCAGCGTACTCCTCCCAAGGTCACCCACTGCCAGCTGGAGTTTGAACTTGGAGCTGGTGCCTCTGCCCTCCTGCCCTGCCGGGGCCTCTCCCCTCCACTTGGGCAACCGGAAAATGGCCGCAGTAAAACAAAGTGCAGCCTGAGCCCTGCTGCCCTCCGTGACCCCCAGCCAGCGAGGACACCCCTGCCCCCACTGACCTGTTTCAGCCCCGCCCTCAGGGCTCCCCACCCAGAGCAGGCCTGGACCCACCTGGCAGCCCGTCCTGCCCGGGCCCCGGGCACAGCCCCCGCCTGAGTGCGCCTGGGCGCAGGGTGTGTCCGGCCAGGTGTGTCCGGCCAGGTGCGTGTACTGGACACACGTGCCCGTGCCCTTGGCTGGGCCGCCAGGAATCCCATTAAGCAAACACTCGGGCTCACCCACTGAGGTCATGTGCATTCCGGGCATTCTCCACAGACAGTGACGGCGCTGGCCGGGCCCGCCCGCCCCAGAGCCCAGACCCTGGGTGGCAGCGGGAAGGGGCCAGGCCTCACCCTGGGAGCCCCACCCGGAGGAAGAACTAAGTCGAACCAGAAAGGCCTGGCACTCCCTGCCCTGGAGACCAGCACCTGTTTGTGACCCTGAAAGCTGACGCCGCAGGAGAGCGGCACTAGGCCCGCCCGTGACAGGCCTGGCCGGGCACAGACCCGCCGGCTCTGCTCAGAGAACTGGGGGGGACCCCCCGCCCACCCCGGTGCGGCAGTGGACTGAGATTCTGGGGGTGACACCAGCTGGCTCGGGACGGTGGCCCTGGTGCGCCCACGGCAGGCTCCGCCCCAACGCCCCAGCCTCCGCCCAGCCAGGCCGTCAGCCTCCAGCCCTGCTTTGGGCGGGGGTGCAGAGACCCAGGCCCGGCCCTAGGGGCGCCAAGGTCCCTACCGGGCCTCTCGACCTCAGCTCGGCCCTTCTGTCCACTCAGGCGCGGGCCGGACCTGGACCCGGACGCAGCCACCACAGGGACGCCATGAGCCAGTCAGGGTCCGTGAGCTGCTGCCCGGGGGTGCCCAGGGATCCCCTGCCACACAGCCCCGGGGGGTGCGGCACGGCCCCCCCTCACCAGCCCCTCCCCTGCAGGGGCAGCCTGGGCCAGGCCGACCATGGGGCCAAGATGAGCGCCAAGGACCTGTTCGGTGAGTGGGGTCTCTGGGAGGGAAACCTCTGCAGCGGGGGGCCTGCGCTCTCCATCCCAGGGCCCAGAGGGGGGCCCTGGACCCTTGTCAACGCAGCTGGCCGGGCCCCGCAGCTCCGGGCTGCTGCCCGCACGTAAGGAGAGAGGCCCCACTAATAATTCAGGGAGCATCAATATTGATCAGCCGGCCTCCGCCTGCAAGGTGCCCGGCATGGAGCCAGGCGCGCCCTGGGGCACGCGGCACCCGCCCCCCACCCCCACCCCAGCCCACCCCGGGCCCTCGTGGGCTCCTTGGACGCTGCCTCCCGTCTGGAGAGAGGCCTGGCCCACCGCCACCCGCAGGCCCTCCCTGGGCCCGGGGCAGAGGGAGGCCGCCCTCCGCCGAGGGGCTCCGAGCAGCGCCCCGGGCCGGCCAGTCATGGGGGCCCGGGGCCCGCTAGGCCGCTGACGGGCCTCCGCTTTCAGAGCAGAGAAAGAAGTACTCCAACTCCAGCGCCATCATGCACGAGACCTCCCAGTACCACGTGCAGGTGAGCCCCCACTCCACGGCCTCCCCAGGGCCCACGCCCGGGAGCGGTCCCCTCCGCCGGCTACAGCAGAGCCAGCCTCCCTCGCTGGCCCCGGCCCGGCTCCCACGGACGCTCACCGTGAGGCCAGGGCACCGGCCAGCTGAGGCTGAGCCCCGCGTGGGCAGCCGGTGGGAAGGAAATTGCTATCGAGGCTTCAAAACAAGGAACTAGACAGGAGAGGGACAAAGGAGCTCTGTTGGCCCGGGCGGGGAGGGCTCCTGGGGCCCGTCGGGAGCTGGACACGGGTGCTGCCTGCTGGCTGGGGCGCACGGGCCAACGTGGAGAGCTCGGGCAGGGGCCGCCGGGGCCGCCCCTCTCCCAGCGAGGGTGAGGCCCGGAGCTTGGCCTGTGTCCAGGCCTGCGGGCAGCAGGGCCGGGAGGGGACGGCAGAGGGGCCCGTGGCTGGGGCCGGGCCTGAGGCAAGCTCCTCGGGCAGCTTGTCAGGGGGCTGCGGAGCCCCTGGGCGTCGCTGCCGTCCGTCTGCGGGCAGCTGGGCTGGGGACGGTGACTGCCCCTTCCCCGCCCACCGCGCTGCCTCGGCCAGGTGGGACTTTGCCCTCCGGGAGAGGAGACACTTCTGCCCCGGCCGCAGCGGCTCTGCTGGACCTTGGCCCATGCCGGCCTGCGCAGGGAATCCCCAGCGGCCAGCAAGGCCAGGCCAGTGAGGGGGCCTGCCCAGAGGACACAGTGAGGGGCCAGCCCGTAGGCCCCGTCCGCCGCGGGAGGGCCTGACCCGGCCTGGGCCCCGTGTTCACTCACTGGCGCTGGGGGTGCAGCTGCCTCAGAGGTCCCCACCCTGCTCTGGCTGCCACAACCCCCGCCCGCCCCTTTCCTCCGCGCTCTCCCCATGTCTGGGGTCTCGAGTTAGCATTTTAGCGTCAGGCTGCGCCCCCCGCCACCCATTGTGATCGGCATCCACTCAAGTCTGGGGCTGAGTTTAGGGGCCATCAGGCGGCTCCCACGCAGCTCCTCTGGCCCCAGATGCCCCGGCCCCCCACGGGTGGCCAAGTCAAGGGCTCAGGCGGGTCGACGGCATTTCCCTCGGGCGCAGACAGACGCTGTATGCGCGTCCCACCAGGCAGGGTGGGTCCCGTGTATGCGTGGGCACCCACCCGGCCAGCCTGACCTTTCCCGCGGCCATACACCGAGGACTGGCCGCGCCCGGCTTCCCCTGCAGCCACTGCCCCGTCGCCGGCTGGGGCTCCTGTCCTGGCCCGGCATGGCTGTGCCGCGCATCCACCTGCCCGGACCCCCGTGCCGCTGGGTGGGACGCTGAGGGCTGCTGGGGGGGCCGGCGCTCACCCAGTGGGTGCGGACGGTGGGGAGGGCACGGTGCCGGGCTCCCTTCTGGCAGGAGCCCCAGTTCTGCCTGTGCCTAGCACGTCAGTCTTGCTGGCGGCCGTCGACTTTACTCCTCACCAAAGGAGCGGCTCGGGGTCTGCTTCCCGCGGAGTCCACAGGCGCTGGCCGCTCCCTCCTGGCAGTTCGGGTCTGAGGGCCGACGGGGCCGCCACCCCAGGGCCCCCTTGGCTCAGCACTGCCTAGACCTGTGGTTCCCTCCTGAGCCGGCAGCCCGTCCAGGGCGCCCCGCTGGCCACGGCATTCACAGCCCCTCCCCCTGTGGCCGGTCGCTCTCATCCTGCATCTCTGAGCACCTTCCTCCCTCCCTCGTGGTGTCTTCTCACCCGCTGGCACTTCAAGTGTTTACTTTCCAGAATCAGGCCCTGCAGCGGGTGTTTCTTGCTTGCCTACCCCGGCGATTGTTTCCTTTTGTCAGAGGTTGGCCGGGACGAGGCCCGGCGGCTGGTCACCGCCTCTTGGGGGCTGGTGCGCCCAGCGCCACAGCGCACACCCAGCACCGTGGCCCACCACCTCCCTGCGAGGGCCCGGCACCCCGGCCCACCGCCTCCCTGTGCGGGCCAGCCGGGCGGCTGGCGGCGGTGGGCCAGCTGTGAGAGGCCTCCTGGGCCGCTGTGTGCGAACTGCCCGCCACACCCTAACCCCTAGGGATGGCCAGCGCTGGCCAGTCGTGCAGGCCCCTGCACCCCAGGCCGGCCTCTGCGCTTCCGGGCACCTTGTTATTCAGCGAGATCGCACACCGCTTTCTGCGTTGAAAAGCCGTTGTGTCCTGTCCGTCCTGTGGACACGGGTCTGTCGTTCTGACTTGTCTGTCGTGGGTTAATCCGTCGCCCGCTGAGTCACTTTTTCTTTCCCTGCCCGCTCACCCTTGCGCCCTTCGTGGTCACAGCCAGCAAGATTGAGGGCAGGGCCTCCCTGGGGAATCTGGGCTCCCACCTCGCTCAGGAATGCCCCCAGAGAGAGGCCTTTCTGGGCTGACCAGGGGCCATCCAGTACTTTCTTCTAGTGCTTTTGTGGCCCCACATTTGAGGCTGGGTGCAGGTCAGCATCGCCGGCTGTGGGCTTGCTGGCCAATTCAAGAGGGCAGGGGCCTGCGGGAGGGGCCTGGCCGGTGGGGGGAAGGCAGGTGCCTCGGCAGCAGCAGGGCTGTCTGGGCATCCCAGGGGCACCCGCGGGCCACTGGCCCGGTAGGTTCCCGCAGGGGTCCTGTGTGTCCGGCGCCGTGCTGGACAGCAGGCGTGCGAATCCCCAGGCTAGAGCAGGGAGACCACGTGGCTCAGCAGGCAGGGGTGCTGCTGGTGCTGCCCGGCGCGGTCGGAGGGCGTCGCCTGAGCAGGGCTGAGGGACGGGAGGAGCCCAGTGGGGGCAGAGGCCTGGGCCAGCACCGGCCCCACAGTGGCCCTTCCGTGCAGACAAGGCAGAGCCCCCCAAGGGGTCCTTTCTTCAGAACCCCAGGCAGGGTGTTCCTTCTCAGCCCCAGGGCAGCCCTGGGGCCTGGCTCCCCAAGGAGAGCTGTGCCCAGGGTGACTGCCCGCCCTCCCCAGCACTTGGCCACGTTCATCATGGACAAGAGTGAGGCCATCGTGTCTGTGGAGGACGCCATCCGGAAGCTGGTGCAGCTGAGCTCCAAGGAGAAGATCTGGACACAGGAGATGCTGCTGCAGGTCAACGACCAGTCCCTGCGGCTGCTGGACGTGGAGTCCCAGGTGCAGAACCCACGGGGGTGGGGTGGGGTGGGGGCCGGGCCTAGGGCCACCGGGGAGGGAGGACCCAACATGGCCAAGTCCAGGGAGCCAGGCCACCCCTGCGAGAGCCGCCCACAACTGTGTCCAGGGGTCTGTGCGCCGGCCGTGCCCGTGAGCTGCATGTGTGCTGGCCAGGGTATAGATGCCACAGGCGGGCCCATGCTGCCGTGTCCCTTTCCTGGTCCACCCGACGACCTGGCCGTGCAGCCAGGTCAGTGTCCAGGGCATGTGCGACCCCCTGTGCCCCCCAGGAGGAGTTGGAGGACTTCCCACTGCCCACCGTGCGGCACAGCCAGACGGTGCTGAACCAGCTGCGCTACCCGTCGGTGCTGCTGCTGGTGTGCCAGGACTCCGAGCAGAGCAAGCCCGACATCCACTTCTTCCACTGCGACGAGGTGGAGGTGAGGCCGGGGCGCAAGGGGCAGCCCGCCCGCCCTGCCCCCTGCCGGCCCACCCACCCTGCCCCCTGCCCCCTGCCCCCAGGCGGAGCTGGTGCACGAGGACATCGAGAGCGCGCTGTCCGACTGCCGGCTGGGGAAGAAGATGCGGCCGCAGACCCTAAAGTAGGGCACCGGGGCGGGCGGGGGCTGGCAGGGGGCGCGGGCGGCTGAGCAGGACGCCCTCCCACTCCAGGGGCCACCGTGAGAAGATCCGGCAGCGCCAGTCAGTCCTGCCCCCACCCCAGGGCCCGGCCCCCATCCCCTTCCAGCGCCGGGGCGGGGAGGTGCCCCCCAAGAACCGCGTGGGCCCCTCGGTGCCGCTCGGCGAGCCAGGTAGGTGGGGGGGCTGCCTGGGGGCGCCAGGCGGGGCGCAGGGTGGCCGTGGCCGGCAGCAGCTTGTCCCCTAGGCTCCCGCCGTCGGGAATCGCTGGAGGAGGAGCCGCGGGCGCTGCTGGCACAGAAGATAGAGAAGGAGACGGTGGGTCCAGCGGAGGCGCCCCGGGCCTTCCCCTCACGCCCAGGGGCGCCCCGCCCGCCCCGCCCGCCCCGGCCCCGCCCCGCCCGCCCCGGCCCCGGCCCCTGCCCCTTGGGCCCCGCCCACCCGGGCTGCGCCCAGAGGCCCCGCCCCCGTCCCCCAGAGGCCCCGCCCCCGTCCCCAGAGGCCACGCCCCCGTCCCCCAGAGGCCACGCCCCCGTCCCCCAGAGGCCACGCCCCCGTCCCCCAGAGGCCACGCCCCTCCGCTTGGGCCGCCCCGCTGACCCCTGCTCTGCCCGCAGCAAATCCTCAACTCCGCGCTGGACGACATCGAGTGGTTCGTGGCGCGGCTGCAGAAGGCGGCGGAGGCCTTCAAGCAGCTGAACCAGCGCAAGAAGGGCAAGAAGAAGGGGAAGCGGGGGCCGGCAGGTGCGCGCGCGGGCCGGCGGGCAGGTGGGCGGGGGCGGGCGGCCTGGGCCCGGCCGCCGCCCAGCGCCTCACACTCTGCCGTCCAGAGGGCGTCCTCACGCTGCGGGCCCGGCCCCCCTCCGAGGCCGAGTTTGTCGACTGTTTCCAGAAGATCAAGCTGGCCATCAACCTGCTGGTGAGGGGCCCGCCTGCTCCCCGCAGGACGCTGACCGGGAGGGTTGGGGTCCTTGTCCCCCACCTGTGCAGAGCGCCCCCGCATCTGTCTCTGTCCTGCGCCCCAGGCCAAGCTGCAGAAGCACATCCAGAACCCCAGCGCCGCGGAGCTGGTGCACTTCCTGTTCGGGCCTCTGGACCTGGTGACCGGGGCGGGTGGGAAGGGGGCCGGGGCAGGACGGGGCCGGGGCAGGGGCAGGACGGGGCCGGGGCAGGGGCAGGACAGGGCCGGGCCGGGGCAGGATGGGGACTGGGGACAGGACGGGGGCCAGGGCACGGCAGGGCAGGGCCGGGGCAGGATGGGCAGGGCAGGACAGGGCAGGGGCAGGACGGGGCCGGGCAGGATGGGGCCGGGGCAGGACGGGGCCGAGCAGGGGTAGGATGGGGACTGGGGACAGGACCGGGGCTAGGGCAGGGCAGGGCCAGGGCAGGATGGGCTGGGGCAGGCAGTGTCATGGGACCAGGGACAGGATGGCAGGGGAATGCGGTGGGCAGGGACATGGGTCGGGGGCCTGCAGGTGTGCTCCCTTGACCCCCCAACCCCACCGTGCCCCCAGATCGTCAGCACCTGCGGAAACTCAGACCTTGCGGCCTCCGTGTCCAGCCCCCTGCTCTCCCACGACGCGGTGGCCTTCCTGCGTGGCCACTTAGTCCCCAAGGAGATGGCACTGTGGGAGCAACTGGGGGAGACGTGGACACGCCCCCGGTAGGGTCTGGCAGGGTCCTGTGGGTACAGGGGCACGTGGACTGGTGGCTGGGTGTCTTAGACGGCCCAGTTCTGGCAGGTGAGCACGGCTCACCCCGCGCCTCCAACCCCCAGCTCCGAGTGGCCGAGGGAGCCCCAGGTGCCCCTCTACGTGCCCCGGTTCCACAGCGGCTGGCAGCCCCCCCTGGACGTGCTGCAGGAGGCTCCCTGGGAAGTGGAGGGCCTGGCCGCCCCCGAGAAGGACCAGGTCAGCACACCCACCGCTGCCCGCCCCGCCTGCAGGCTGGCCCTCCACAGGAGCCCACGCAGCCCTCCCCCCACAGCCCGCCCCGGCCAGCCGACCGTCCTTCCGCAACTCCCCGAAGCCCAGCCTCCTCACCCAGCCCACACCCCCAGGAGAGGCCCTGCCCCCGGCCAGCTCCCCAAGCACTCACAGGTGAGCTAGACCTCGGCAGACCTTAAATGGCTCCCCCAAACCCTGTTGGGGTCTGGCTAGCACAGGCCCCCCCCCCTCCCAGGGCCTCCCCTCCTCTCTGTTCTCACTCTGGCTCCCGACCTGCCTGGGGGGGCGGGCTGCCCTGAGACCCCAGGGTGCCTGTGCAAGAGCAGCAGCTGGTCCGTCCCCATGAGCAGGTTCCATGGCCGCACACAGCCTGCGCCGTGTCCCCCCGCCTTGCTTGAGGGAGCAGGCGGCCTCTGACCTCCAGGCCCCCGTCTGTCCACCCTGGCCCACCAGCTTGTACTTGGATGCGGGGTCTGCTGCTGGGGAGGCTGGACAGCCGGGGCCAAGGGGCTACCGGCGCCCCCTCAGTGCTCCACGCCCAGCTCCAGCCGGGAAGCACTGGCTGCTCCCTTCCCCAGACCCCCAGCAGGGCCGGGGCTGTTGAGGTCTCCACACCCGGCTAAGGGCCGCCCTAGCCTCTGGCGCCATCCTGAGAGCTCCCAGGAGGCAGCACCCCCCCAACTACCACCCCGGCTCCCCCCCCAACCCTGACCTTAGCGCCGCCCTGACCTTAGCGCTGCCCTGTCCACTCAGGGGCTACGAACCGGCTGCGGCCAGGTACACGAAGGTCCTCTACGACTTCACAGCCCACAACGCGAACGAGCTGTCGGTACTCAAGGACGAGGTCCTGGAGGTGAGGGCTTGGCCTTCCATCCCGGCCCTCGCCCAGGCTGGAGCCACAGCGGCTGCGCGGCCGGGCCAAAGGCCCCTGTGTCTTGGGGGGCTTTGGTGCAGGGCCCCTGTGCTGGACTGGGGTGGCCTTTCTGTGGGAGCAGGGTCCCCGCAGCCCAGCGGGAGCCTGTCCACTGCAGCGACCTGTGCTGGGGGGCGGGGGTGGGGGTCAGGGGCCTGTAAATCTGGATGTGGGGCCAGCAGCCTCAGGACACTGGGGGGGGCAGTGCCCAGAGTGGGGGTCAGCTAGGCCCTGGCCCTCGTTGACGCCGGCGCCCCCAGGTGCTGGAGGACGGACACCAGTGGTGCAAGCTGCGCAGCCGCAGTGGCCAGGCCGGCTACGTGCCCAGCAACATCCTCCACGAGGCCCGGCCTGAGGACGTGGGCGCCCCGCTCCAGCAGGCGAGTGCCCCACACGCCCACGTGGGGGCCGGGTCGCTGGCGGGACGGGTGGGGCCCCGGGGCCTCGGCTTGAACTAGGAGCCTGATGGCGCCCCCTCCCGCACCCCCCCCAGGCCGGTGTGAAATACTGGGGTCCGGCCAGTCCAACCCACAAGCTGCCCGTGAGCTTCTCTGGGAACAAAGATGGTGAGGCGGGGGCTCCGGGGCGGGGCTCCGGGGCGGGGCGGGGGCGGGGGGGGGGGGTCCCGCGGCGTCGGGCGGCAGCGAGCGCACCCCGCCCGCAGAGCTGATGCACCACATGGACGAAGTCAACGACGAGCTGCTCCGCAAGATCAGCCACTTCAAGGCGCAGCCGCAGCGCCACTTCCGCGTGGAGCGCAGCCAGCCCGTGCGCCTGCCGCTCGGCTACGAGTCGGGCCCCGACGAGGTCCGCGCCTGGCTGGAAGCCAAGGCCTTCAGCGCGGGGTGAGCCGGCGGGGGCGGGCGGGGCCCCGGGGGCTGCCTGCGGGGGGGACCGGCGGGGCGGGGCGGGGCGTGCCGTGCCTGACGGGCGGGGACGGGCGGGGCGGGGCGGGGCGTGCCGTGCCTGACGGGCGGGGACGGGCGGGGCGGGGCTGCCGGACGGGCGGGGCGGGGCTGCCTGACGGGCGGGGCGGGGCTGCCGGACGGGCGGGGCGGGGCTGCCTGACGGGCGGGGACGGGCGGGGCGGGGCGGGGCGTGCCGTGCCTGACGGGCGGGGACGGGCGGGGCGGGGCTTGCCTGACGGGCGGGGCGGGGCGGGGCGTGCCTGAAGGCGGGGCCGGGCGGGGCGGGGCTTGCCTGACGGGCGGGGCGGGGCCTACCTTGCCTGAAGGGCGAGGGCGGGGCCGGGCGGGGCGGGGCGGGGCCGGGCGTGCCTGAGGGGCGGGGGGCGGGGCGCCTCGCCCGCGCCCGACTCGGCGGGTCCCGCCCCAGGATCGTGGAGCACCTGGGCATCCTCACGGGGCCCCAGCTCTTCTCGCTGAACAAGGACGAGCTGAGGAAGGTGTGCGGCGAGGAGGGCGTCCGCGTGTACAGCCAGCTCACCGTGCAGAAGGCCATGCTGGAGGTGAGCGCGCGCCCCGCCCCGCGGGTGCCGTGGGGGGGCGCCCAGCCCCTGACGGTGGCCCCTCTCCCCAGAAGCCCCACGGCGGCTCGGAGCTGGAGGAGCTCATGAACAAGTTCCACTGCAAGACCCAGAGGGAGGAGGACAGCTAGGCCGCGGCCGCCGCGCCTGCCCCGCCCGCAGCGTCGGCCCCCGGTGTGGACTTGGGCGCGGGCACGAGGCAACGGTGCCGGCCGGGGCTCCCCGCGCCTCCGCAGCGCCCGGCCCACACCCGCTCGCCGCCCGGGCCAGCTCGGCCAAGCCCGTCGCCTGGTGACCAGCATGCCCGGCCAGAGCTGTGGCCCGCCCAGCGCAGCCCCTTCCAACTCTCCCACCCTGGCCCTGAGCCCCCCACCCCCGCGGCAAGGCCTCCGCTGGCCTCCCCCACCGCTGTCTCCCTCACCTGTGCCCCAAGCCTCAGCTGGCGGGTTGTGCTGGACTCTGAGTCAGCCGGGGAGGTGACGCCGGCCTCCACACCCAGAACAGTGCTCCCAGGCAGCCGAGGCCGGCGCCCGCCACTCCAGCCCCCGACAGGGTGCCCACGCCCAGGTGCTGGTCTCGCCAGCCCAGCCCAAGAGAGGCGCTTTCTGGCCCAGGTCGTAGGCCAGTGCCCCTGTGTGGTATGGGGTGGTGGGTGGTGGACAGTCCTGGTGCCCTGGGTAGGTGGCCACACCCAGAGTGACGGGATCCAGGCTCGAAGGCCGCGTCATTAAAGGTCCAGTCTCCCGCACCGTGTCTACGTGGGGAGGGTGTGTTGCTGACACTGTGGACGCGGTCAGGCAGGGGCAGGCCTTGGGCGTCGCCCTGACCAGAGGGCACCCTGAGACCCCTCTCTCCGAGGGGCTGGGGCCTTCCTGGGGGTCCTGGTCCCTGCTTGCGTGGTCCCAGGCCAGCTGCTCCAGGGTGGGAAGCGTTGGGCATCCTGGCAGCCAGGCTGGGGCTCGCACTTCAGGGGAGGCCTGGGGGTGGGGCTGAGGCCAGCACAAACTGGGGTCTCTGAGTGTGCAGGGCGCCCCCACCACCTGGCCAGCACCCACCTGAGCCGACCTGCCTATCCTGGGGCTGCTGGCGCCCTCTGCCGGGGCTCCACACTCCTGCTGCAGTGTGGTGGCTGGGGCACCTCCCCATGCTCTCCACCTGTGAGTCTCCCAGCAGTCGGGGGAGCACTGCCTGGAGCCCAGTCCTGGGTGCTCCACCTGGTGGGCAGAGGAGGCCAGATGTGGGTGGGACCCCAGCCGGGTCCAGCCCTCAGGCCTCCAAGGCTGTCCAGGACCAGGGCCCGGGGAGCCGAGGTGTCTGGTGTCCTACGGCCACCGGGGGCCTTTGCCGCTCTCCCAGAAGAGGAAGCCAGGAGGGGGTACCTGAGGCCCGGACAGGGCCCTGCAGGCGGGCAGGTGGGACCCAAGAGGAAAAGGGGCATGCTGACAGACCCCACTAGTCTGGAACCACCAGGATGAGAGGGCGCCCCACCTGCCCCGCTTGGCTGAGCCCCCTTTGAAGGTGCTGCATGGGGATGTCCAACTTACCCTGCCCTCAGTGGGTGCCCCCACCCCTCACCCCCTCACACGCTCCGCCTCGCAGCACGGCCTTATCTCCGGGGGCCCCTGGCGCCTCCCACCCACAGCCTCCCACTGTGTCCCCCCCAGCCCCAGGGGCTCAGGGGCTGCCGCTCCCAGGTGTCTGGCCCCCGTCTGCTCCGACCTCAGGGCCCCGGAAGGACCCCGCCTGCCCGGGCCTGCCCCTGAGCAGGACAGAGCCCATGTGCACAGGTGTGGCTGCGGGAGCCACCGTCAGGGCAGCCGGCTGGACCTCGCGGAGCCGGCTCCTCCCACGGGGGCTGCCGGGAGGAGGTGGGCACCTGACCTGGGGCCGGAGCTTCCCGGGGCAGCGGGAGGCCCTGTCCCCAGCAGTGCCACCAGCTGGCATCCAGAACAAGGCGGCCCTGTCTTCGGGACAGGCTGTCTTTGTGCCCGCAGGGGGCCAAGCTGCTGCCCCTTCTCCCGGCCGGCCGGCTGCGCCAGGAAGTGAGAGGGGCCGCCCCGCCCAGGACAGGCCTTTCTCTAAATTGTTCTGTTCTGGTTAACCTTTACAAAACACCTTAATGGGGGGGGGCGCCCCCACCACACTGCAGCACCTGTTGGCCTGGGGGGGGGTGGCAGCCACTGTGGGGGCGGGTGATGGTGCCCAGCGGGGTTCAGCATGGCCACCCCGCCCAGGCCCAACTCTCCCAGCCCCTGCCCTGGGCTGTTTGCGCTGGTGCCTGGGCGGCCCCAGCAGGGGGCAGGCGCCAGGGCTGCCGGCAGGTGCCAGCGGCCTCCCGGACACACGCGCCTGGGCCGCCTCTGGAGCCCACCGCCCCCGCTGGGGCCCGCGCTGACCGGCCCCCCGAGCTGACCCGTGTCCTTCCAGGAGCACGGCGCGCCGCATCCGCGCTTTCACCCAGAAATGAGAGTGTTGGAGGCGCCACCCGCGAGACGCTCTCCACCTGAGGTCTCGGGGTGCCCGCGAGACACCACCCACGGTGGAGGGGAGCCAGAGCCCCCCGGCGAGCGGCTGTGGACGTGGGGCGGCCCCCCCAGAGGTCCGCGGGTCCCAGAGGCAGAGGGTTCCGTAATTCCCGGGAGCCCTGCTGGCGGTGGCTCCCCAGCAACTCGGCCCCAAGACGAGACTCCGCCCACTGGCTGCCGCCGGGCCGCGGCTCCTTGCCCACGCTGCCCAGTTTCACAGGAGTCTGCTCTCCAGCGTTGCACTAGGACCCCCAGTACCCCCAGCCCCTCTGCGCCCCCCAGCACCTCCAGTGCCCTTGAGGGCCACCAGCGCCCTCAGCCTCCCAGCCGCCCCTCAAGCCCCCATCCTCGCCAGTGCACTCAGCCTCTAAGCGCCCCCAGCTTCCCAGCCTCAGCGCCCCCAGCCCCCAGCACCCCCAGCTTCCCTAGCGCCCCAGACAGGACCATTGATGCTCCATGCCCACCTACCTCAAGCATCTAGGGGGCTGGCAGCGATGGGGTACACGTGAGGTTTAGGGGGCACATGGAAGGTGCTTGGGTCTGGTTTCAGGCAAGTCTTTGGAGACTTGGTGGAGTTGGGCTGCTTGGGACACAGCTTGTTATAGGGCAGCCCCGATATTAAATGGGTTCCTGGCTGTGGGTCCTCACCCGCGCGCTTTAAAGGGACTTATGAATACTCTACTACAGGCACACGCAAAAGGGTTAATAAAAGGTTTATTTACAAGAGAAAAAGAAATAAGGAAAATGTACAACTCCGGGAGAAAATAGGGAAATAAAGTCCTTAATGCGTCCTACCCGATCCGACGACCTGGAAACCCAAAGTCACTCTCCGAGCTGGCTGGACGGTGCGAGCTGGCGGAGAGCCAAAATGGGGGACCCCTCCAAAGCCCACGTGTCTGCCTTTTGTATCCACCTGGCTGCTTCACCCCACCCTCAGGTCCCAGCCCCCTTCCCTTGGGTGGTGATGGGATTTGGAGTTCCCAGTGTCTTTGGCTTTGACCTGGGGTGGGGGTGGAGTCCACAAAGCCTGTATGGAATTTGCTTTGGGGCATCCTTTTCCCCCTAACAAGCTGGGTGAGGGCGGTGGGCAGGGCCGGGCCTGGGCGCCGCCCCCACCAGGGCAGCCCAGCCACGCGTGGGGGCTGTTTCCCGCACGGCACATTTTTAAAGACTATTTTACAGAATTAACTGCAAGAAGATGTAAATCCTCCTATTTAAAAATAAAAAAAGCAAAAGCAAACCTTTTGGTGAATGGTGGATAAAATCCCTACAAGTCGAGATTGGGCGGCCACCGCGCTCGCCCAGGCCTGGCCTGTCCGGCTCCCAGCTCCACTCCCGCTTCCGTGGGGTGTCCTGTCTGCTGCCCAGGGATGCCCGGCACCGCCCAAGGAGGGACCTCGGTGCCCCCAGCTGCTGTGGGTGACCCAGACGCGCCTGGGGTCATGGGGGCAGGGGAGGCTCAGGCGGCCCCTGGCAGGCACGGGAGCTCCCCTCGGGCAAGGCTGCATCCTGTTGGGCCAGAGTCTCCCAGCCGGTTCTTCTGCCTCCTCTGCCTGCAGGCAGCACAGGCCCTGGCCCTTTCCCGGCAGTGGCCAGCAGGCAGCCAAGCCCCACGGGAGGAGACCAGCGGGAGGAAACCTCCAGAGAGGCGGTGGCCCTGGTCCTCACCCCGTCTGGGAGCCCTTGGGTGCTGGTCCAGAGGCTTCTGACCACAGCTTCCGGAGAGCCGAGGCTAGTGGGGCCAGCCAGGGTCTTCGGATGGGCCCTTGGAGTGCCCCTGCCCAGGCAGCTTCTGTCCAGCTCTGCATGGCCCGCTGGCCTCTCTCCCGAGGCCGGCCTTGTGGCTTTCCAGGAAGGGAAAGGATCAGAGCAAGTCTGAAAACGTCCACTGTGTTTCCTGACGTGGTCAACATCCGGAGAGGCCACCCCCAGGAGCCTGCACCCTGGTTCAGTGTGTGCAGACTCCAGGCAGAGCCACAGGGGCGGTGGGTGGTCAGGGGGTCCACAGGGGCATGCCGCGGGGCCCGGGGCAGGGACAGCCACTCTCCACCCGCCACGGGATGCCTGTGTGGGGACAGCCCCAGCACCCCAGGGTGCCAGAGACGTTGGAGGACGCCCTGGATCTCGGAGCAGAGAGCCGGATGTTGCGGAGGGACAGGCGGAGCCAAGCGGCCCCGTGGCACCAGGGCTGCAGGGGCGCAGCCTGAGACCCAGGGCCGTGGATAGCCCAGCTCCAAGCGGGGTGATGCTGGCTGGCGAGAAGCGCAAACCCCATGGGGGCACACCTGAGGCCCACGAGGTGTGTAGAGGCCAGCATGGGTCTGAAAAGGGAGGAAACAGATAAAAAGGTCATGGTTACTGAGTGCAGCGGAGCTCTGGCCCCCACCTGGCCCAGATTGGACCCCTCCCCACCTCTGCCCCTGTGGCCACTGACTGGCAGTATCCGCCCCAGGGCCACTTCCCCGCTGAAAGCAGGTTTCTAAACAGTTGAGAGGTCACCTGCCCCCACCCGAGGCTGCCAGCCAGCCAGGGGCGGGTCACAGGGGACATGCTATTCGGGCCACAGGCAGCCGGCTGGACCCCACAGTGCGGGGTCAGCGCCCCGCGGGGCTCCCGCCACCTCCACTTTCCCATTGTAGGGAAAAAATGTGAAATTGATGAACCTGGTCTTTTTTTTTCTTTTTTAAGATTTATTTATTTATGCACACGAGAGCTGGGGTGCAGGCCAGAGATGCAGGGGGTGAGAGGATTCACCAGAGACAGAGTGGGGAGCAGAACAGGCAGACTGACTGAAACACACTGCTGAGGGGAGCAGCGGGGAGACGGGAGAGGTCTGCTGCGCCCTGTGGGTCACTCCTTGGCCGGCTGGGGATTGAACTCGTGCTGCAGAGGCTGCAGACAGCTTCACAGTGTGGTGCTTAACCCCTTGCACCACCAGGGAGGCCCTCTTTTTTTTTTTTTTTTTTAAAGATTTATTTATTTGTGTGTAGAAGAGCTGGGGTTCAGTGGCCCCCAAGGGCCTGGCTTTGGGCCGCACCGCTGAGGTGGCTGGGCCTGAGGACCAGCTCTGTCAGGGTACGCGGTGGGCACATGGGGCGGCGGCCAGGCCTGGGCGCTGCAGGACCCTCCAGGGAGGCCATCCTGGCCCTCGCTCTGCACCGCTCGTGCTCTCAGCCCACAGGCCCTGCAGCTGGGCCAGGCCGCGGATGGCAGAGGGAGACGCTGAGGAACCAGCCAGCTTCTGCGGGGCCAGCGCCTGGGCAGTGGAAGCGCCAGTTCCTAGGACTTGCTCAGCTTCGCCCTGACAGCCCCAGCCGGTGGCAGCACCCCCGCGCCCCTTGCCACCCGATGGTGGCCGCGGCTTTGATCTCTGTCACTGGAGGTGATGCAGCTGGTGTCCGGCGGGGAGCTGAGATGGCTGTGTGAGTGGACACCTGCCCTGGCGCTCAGGACCATGGCCAGCACCTTCAGTGGGTGGTGTGGCGGCGGCGGGGGCTGCATGGGGGCAGGGCAGCTGCTACAGGCGCTTGGGGGCCACTGAAACAAAGGCCCAGAGAGAGGCTGGGGTGGGCACAGCCCCGCTGAGACCCAGGTGGCCAGAGGCTCTCCCCTGGCTGTGGCCGGTGCCCCACCCACCTCTGGAGAAGCCTCGGGGACCTGGGCGCTGGGAGGTGGTGGTGGAGGGTGGGTGGGTGTGGGGGCTGCACCCCCACTCTGGCTGGGGGAGGGCCGGCGTCTACCTGAGCGGCAAACACCTGCATCTGCATGAGGCTGCCTCCACCCCCAGCCCCTCGCTCCTGCAGGGGGCTGCCCCTCACAGGGGGGAGGGGCGGAGTAAGGAGGAGGGCTCAGCCGGGACCCCAAAGGCCCCGCCGGCAACCATGGAGGATTCTCGGGACGGTGGCCACAGGGCAGAGCCAGGCAGGCCACCTCCCTGCAGAAGGGCCCTCCGCCCCGACGCCGCTTCAGAAACCGAAGGGTGGCGGCGGCAGCGCAGGCCCGCGGAGGCGCGATCCCCCGCGGAGCCCGGGGCAAGCCCGGCCCGGCCGGCGGCGGCG
Organism: Talpa europaea; assembly: GCF_964194135.1. Lineage (NCBI taxonomy): Eukaryota > Metazoa > Chordata > Mammalia > Eulipotyphla > Talpidae > Talpa > Talpa europaea. The sequence continues at coordinate 303,079 of NC_140073.1, forward strand.
GGTGGGGGCTGCGGGCGCGCCCGGAGCCGGAGCCGGAGCCGGAGCCCCGCTTCCGAGCCAGGGTGGACGGGGCGGGCGCGGTCCTGGCCGGTCTGCGCTGGACTCCCGGCCCCTTCCCGGCCCTGGCCGCGCGCTGGGCCACAGCCCGGGAGGGAGCCGGCGCCGCCGCCCGCCGCTCCCCGCGCTCCGGGGCGGCCCAGACGACGGCGCGCGGGACGGCGGGGCGCGCGGAGCCCAGGGGCGGCCCCAAGCGCGACGGCCACTCCGCGCCTCGGCTCGCGGGGCCCGCAGGGGCCTTCCTGCGTGCCCGAGGCCGAGCCCGAGCGCGGGCAGCAAGCGCTCCAGGGGCTGCAGCGCCGGCGCCCGCGGGTGTCCCCGCCTCGCCCTGCGGGTGTCCGGACCAGGCGGGGGCGGGGCCTGCGGGCGGGCGGGGCCTGCGGGCGGGCGGGGCCTGCGGGCGGGGCGGGGCCTGCGGGCGGGCGGGGCCTGCGGGCGGGGCGGGGCCTGCGGGCGGGCGGGACCTGCGGGCGGGGCGGGGCCTGCGGGCGGGCGGGGCCTGCGGGCGGGCGGGGCCTGCGGGCGGGCGGGGCCTGCGGGCGGGCGGGGCCTGCGGGCGGGCGGGCCTGGCCCCGCCCCGCCGCGCTCCGATTGGCTGGCGCCGGGGCGGCCGCGAGGCATTGTGGGCCGCGCGCTACTCGCCGCCGCGCCGCCGCCGCCGCGCCATGTCGGGCTCCCCGGTGAAGCGCGCGAGGATGGACAGCGTCCTGGACCAGCTGCGGCAGCTCACCACCGTGGTGGCCGACACCGGCGACTTCCACGGTGAGCGCGGCGCCCGGCCGGGGGCCTGCGGGGCGCTCCGGGCCCGCCCGCCGCTCGCCTGCCCGCGGCCGGCCCCGCCGCGCCCCCGCGGCCCCCGCGCCCCCGCGGCCCCCGCGGCCCCCGCCCCGCCGCGCCCCCCGCGCCCCCGCGGCCCCCCGCGGCCCCCGCCCCCCGCGCCCCCCGCCCCGCCGCGCCCGCCGCGCCCCCCGCGCCCCCCGCCCCGTCGCGCACCCCGCGCCCCCTGCGCACCCCGCGCCCGCCGCGCCCCACTGAGCCCCGCCCCCCGGCCCGGGCTCCGGAATCTGCCCCTCGGGGCTCCGGGGAGGAAGGTGGGGCTCGGGGGGCCGAGGCGCGGCGCTGGGCTCCGGTTCGCTCCCGAAGCTGCCCGCGCGAGCCGCCCTGGAACCCCCGCCCGGGCGCGCCGCCCCCGCGCCCCGAGCTGCTGGCGGCGCCCCAAGCCCGGCCCGGCCGGTCAGTGGGTCAGGGGTGGCCGCCGGGCCCGCGGTGGGGAGAGCCGGCTCCGCGGGAGCGGAGTGCGCCCCGGGGCTTGGGGTGCCCGCCCCGCCCCCAGCCCAGCAGCCGTGGGGACACCCGCTGCCGAAACCGGGGTGGGGGGCCGGAGCCGGGGGCGGGGGCGGGGGGGGCCGGGCTGAGGGGGACAGGCCCGCGGAGACGGGGAGGGTCTGGGGCGGGGGCCGGCCGCGGCCACTTCCCTCTGCGCTTCCTCCTGCTACTTGAGAAACTGGCTCGACGCTCTTGGGCAAGGGCTTGTTTACCCAGGCGCGGGGTGAATAAGCACTTTCGGGGCTTCCTCCGGCGGACTTTGCCCTCCCGGCCCCTCCTTGCGGCGGCCGCGCCGCCCTAGGCGCCTCCCTCGGCCCTGGCGTGGGGGGTCCTGGCCCTGGCCCTGGCCCTGGCCCTGGCCGCGCATTTCTGACCCCCACCGGGCGGGGGGGCCGCACTCGCGCCCCTTCTGAAGTAGCGTGGCCGGGCGGCGTGTTGGGGTGATGACCCTCGCCACCCTGTGAGCACGTGCTTCCTGCCCCGCGCCGCCTCACGCGGCTGGAGCGGCTCGTCCTGCCTCCTGCCCAGTCCGCCAAGGGGCTTGGCCCTCCGGCGCGGGTGCACTGGCCCTCCGGAGACTCGGGCTCCTGTGCCCCCACCCGCACGGTGGAGGCAGGGGTGCCCGTCGCACCCCGCCCGCCGTCGCTTGAGGATGATCGCGGCTGCAGGTGGCCCTTGGAGCCCCGTGGTGGTCCTCCCAGGCCCCGCACCGTGAGGGCCATGCGGGAGCCCACGGTGGTGCCCGGTCCTCCTGCCCCCCCTGCCTGGTCTCCCCTGGTCTGTGCCATCAAAGGTCACTTTGAAAACTAGGAGTGTTCCAGGGTAACCCGGTGGCCAGGCGTGTGGCCAGCGTGCCAGGGAGTGAGCCTGTTGTGAGCCGGCGAGACCCCAGCCAAGTGTTTCTCGGGGACGCGGCTCCCACAGAAAGACCCAACATGGAGAAGGCGGTGGGCGTGTCTGCCTTCCGCTGCTGCCCCCCCCCCCCCCCCCGCCGGTGTCACCCTGGCTGCTGGCCCCCCTGCCGTTGCCCACAGTGGGCGGCTCATGTCCGGCGGCGCCGTGGCGGTGGGTCTGTCAGAGCAGACGCTGCCCTCACCGGCCGTCAGGGCTAGGAGGTGCGTGCGAGGCCAGCGCATCCCTGGTCCTGGCGCAGAGCCCCCGCTAACCTCCCGCTCTCCCCGACTCCCCAGCCATCGAGGAATACAAGCCCCAGGACGCCACCACCAATCCATCCCTGATCCTGGCCGCCGCCCAGATGCCCGCCTACCAGGACCTGGTGGAGGAGGCCATGGCCTATGGCAGGAAACTGGGCGGGTGAGTGCCCGCCCGCCCGCCCGCCGCTGCTGGCCCCTCGCCACGGCAGCTCTGCTGGAGCCAAACCCCACGCGTGGTCCCTGGCCCAGTGCGCCCGTGTGCACCCACCTCCGAGTCTCCCGCTCCCGCCGCCGCGGCTCCCAGCCTGGAGCGTGGCCTTCGTTAGACCTTCCGTTTCCTTTTTCAAATTCATTTTATTTATGCTACAAGAACCAGGGTGCGGGGGGGAGAGGACTCCCCAGAGACAGAGTGGGAGGCAGAGCAGGCGGAGCCACTGGAATCCACTGCTGAGGGAGCAGTGGGGGGACAGGAGAGTCTGCTGCGCCCTGTGGGCTGCTGTCTGGCTGGGGATGGACTCAGGCCAGTGGCGACAGCCTGAGACTTAACCCCTGTGCCCCCAGAGAGGCCCTGGACTTTCTGTTTTCACCAGAGTGACCCGCAGCTGAGTGGGGCCAGCCGGTCCCTCCATGCCCTGAGGGTCAGGTCCTGCCTGGGGGGGGTGCACCCTGCCCTGGCCACCACACCCCATCTTGGCAGCGGCGCTTCCTTCCCCGCGGCACCAGCCGCCCCGGTGTTCCCACAGCGGTGGCAGGTGAGGGTGCCCCAGACCCCGCTGGCGCCAGGCTGCCCAGGACATTGGGCGAGGTTGGCAGGGGCCCTGTCCAGTGCTGGGGACGGGGCCAGTGTAGAGCGAGGAGGTGTGGGCAGCGGCTGCAGGGGCGCCTGGCTCAGCCGAGGTGCTGATGTCCAGCTGCTTCCCCGGGCCTGGCGGGGACGTCCGCCTGGCTGGCTGCTCAGCGGCTGTTCCCCGGTTCCAGGTCCCAAGAGGAGCAGATTAAAAACGCCATGGATAAGCTCTTCGTGGCGTTTGGAGCAGAGATACTGAAGAAGATTCCAGGCCGCGTGTCCACGGAAGTAGACGCAAGGTGCGGCCAGGGGGTGGGCGGGGGCCGGGGGGGCGGTCCAGCGGCTGCCCTGCCTGCACCCGGGCCGGCGGGGCCTCAGCAACCCCGTCACATCCACCTCCCCCAGGCTCTCCTTCGACAAGGCGGCCATGGTGGCCCGGGCCCGGCGCCTCATCGAGCTGTACCAGGAGGTGGGGGTCAGCAAGGACCGGATCCTCATCAAGCTCTCGTCCACCTGGGAGGGCATCCAGGCTGGGAAGTGAGTATCTGGCTGGGGGCCGCAGGCCAGCGCCCCCACCCCCCGCCTCCATGACCGCTGCTGGGCACCTGCCCAGGAGCGGGGTGGCCGGTGTCATGTCCAGGCTGGCTGTGGGCTCCACAGCCTGGCCTGCGGCAGCCCCGTGGGACTGGGGAGCAGGGCCCGGGAGCAGCAGCTGTGCCGGTGGCCACTGGCCTGTCCAGGGAGCGGCTGCTGACCTGGGGGAGGGGCGGGGACTTGTCCTGGGTGTCTGGGCAGCAAGATTCCCGCACGCGCTGCCGGCCCCTGATGCCTGCCTGCTTGCCGCCCGCAGGGAGCTGGAGGAGCAGCACGGCATCCACTGCAACATGACGCTGCTCTTCTCCTTCGCCCAGGCCGTGGCCTGCGCCGAGGCGGGGGTGACGCTCATCTCCCCCTTCGTGGGGCGCATCCTCGACTGGCATGTGGCCAACACGGGCAAGAAATCGTATGAGCCCCTGGAGGATCCCGGTGCGTCGCCCCTCGGAGCCTGAGTGTGGCCCCAGCCCTGGGGGGTGGGCCCCAGGCGTGGGCGGCGCGGGCAGCGGGCGCCTGCCCGGCTGTCCTGGACACGGTGTGTCTGCAGGCGTGCGGAGCGTCACCAAGATCTACAACTACTACAAGAAGTTCGGCTACAAGACCATCGTCATGGGCGCCTCCTTTCGGAACACGGGCGAGATCAAGGCGCTCGCGGGCTGCGACTTCCTCACCATCTCGCCCAAGCTGCTGGGCGAGCTGCTCAAGGACACGTCCAAGCTGACGCCCGCGCTCTCGGCCAAGGCGGGTGCGTGGCGGGCGGGCGGGCGGGCGGGGCTGGCCGGAGGGGCGGGGCGGCGGGCGCGCGCGGACCTTCTCTGTCCCCCAGCCCAGGCCAGTGACCTGGAGCAGCTGCACCTGGACGAGGCGGCCTTCCGCTGGCTGCACAACGAGGACCAGATGGCCGTGGAGAAGCTCTCGGACGGGATCCGCAAGTTCGCGGCCGACGCCCTGAAGCTGGAGCGGATGCTGACGGTGAGGGCGGGCGCGGGCGGGCACCCCAGGGCGGGCGGGGAGGGGGGCGGGGACCGGGGCTGAGGCACCCCCTTCTTGCCGACCCCCAGGAGCGGATGTTCAGCGCTGAGAACGGGAAGTAACGCCGGAGCCGCAGCGGCCCATCGCGCGGGTGACCAGTCCTGCGCCTGGACGGCGGGCGGGCGGGCGGGCGCGGGTTCCGATTTGACGTAAAGTCCTGCCTGACGCACCAGCAGTCGCTTCCTGTGCCGCGCGCCCGCGGGCCGCCCCGGGCTGGGCTGCCCCCACACCCGACCACGCGTCCTGCGGGCAGCTCTGGCGTGCAGGGAGAGGCTCGCCCTGTGGGGCCTCCAGGGGAGCCCCTGGCCCCCTCGGCTGAGACCCCCTTGGTCCTGGCCGGGAGGGGCTGGTGGAGCAAAGGGCCCCACATGGGCCCCAAGCCCTCCCCTGCACCCCCGTCTCCCAAAGGGTGGGGCTGCCGCCCCTACAGGGCAGGCGGGTCTGGCCCAGGCAGGGTGTGTGGGGCCCCAGGTCCCCTTAGTTGGGGGTCGTCACCTCAGCCTGACCCTCTAACCCTGGTCTCTGCCTCCGCCAAAACCACAGCTGCCACCTTAGAGACCACAAGAGGCAGGCTGGGGCCGTCAGGTCAGGGCAGCAGGTGCTGTCCCCCGACTCCTTTCACCCAGAAAGGAGATCCGTGTCCAGCCCTGCCCCACCCCTGTGAGTTGCGCCTCCGGACACCCCAAGGGAACGCGATCCCAACCTGCCGTGGGAGGCCCCCGCCCAGCAGACAGCACAGGGCGCCGCCACCAGGCAGACACGGGCTGACAGGGCAGGCGTTTATTTCGCAAGATACTGGGTCCTCCTGGAGCCCTCCAGGCGAGGGGCTGCCCCGGGCCCGAGGATAGCAGGCAGGTCACCAGGCCAGGGCTGCCCCCGGCGCCATCAGCACTGCTATGGGCATGGCTGGGACCATGTGGGTGCCAGGGCACCTGGCTGCAATGCCTGGGCTCCTGCCAGGGGCGCCTGAAGGGGTTGGGGGACTGCAGAGCCAGAGCAGTGTCCGGAGCCCCAGGCCAGGCACCCTGGGGAGCTAGGTGGACGACAGCCCATGTCCACGGCAAGCCTATGGGCGCCAAGTTGGGGTCCAAGCACAGCTGTCGCTCTCAAGTCAGGAGAGTGCCCAGCCTCACCCAGGGTGTGTCCAGAAGCCCCACAAGGGTCAACAGGCATGAAGCCCCTTCTTTGCAGGCTGGGGCCCAGCATGGGACCCCACATGGAGTGAGCCCCCTGGACGGGAGGGGCTGGTGGTCACTCAGTGCCAGAGGCCGGTTCGCTGGAAGGCTGAGGTGGCAGGCGGGTGTCTGGCTCCTTCAGGGGACAGCTGAGCTGTCCAGGGCCAGGTCACTTCCTGTAGGACAGACTGCTGTCAGGCTGGGGACCGTGGGTGCCTGCCCCCCCCTTGCCCTGGCCCTCACCGGCTGCCACAGAGGAAGAGCAGGTTCTGCACAGCCGGGACGGTGGAGGCGGCGTTCTGCCCGGTGACCAGGTGGCGGTCCAGCACCACATGCAGGGCGTCTGGCTCACTGGCTGCGGGAGGCCAGGCACAGGCTCAGGGCACTGCTGCCCACCCCGCCCGCCTGCACCCTCGGCAGCCCCTGCCGTCGGCCACTTACCACTGAAGCTGGCACCTGCGTCCTTCACAAAGTCCTCCACCACCAGGGACAGGTGCGCGAAGCCCGGAGCCCGGACCAGCTCATACACAGAGGGCTGTGGGCGGGCGGGCACCCCAGGGCTGCAAGGCTGCAGGGCCGGAGGATGCTCCACCCTGCCCCAGCAGCTGCTGGGTGACCCCAGGGGGTGGGCACCAACCCAGGACCCCACCCTGCCCAGCCTCGCTCTGGGCCCTCCCTGGCTCCAGGCTCAGTCCTGGGTCCCTGCACCCCTGGCCCTCATTAGAGGCCAGACCCACCCTGAGGTCCCTCCCACCGTGACATCCACTGCCGGTTGAGCCACTGCAGCCTCGCCTACAGCCCGGCCATCCTGGAGCATGGGGGGCAGAGCTGCTGCTCGGTGCCAGGACCACCCGCAGCGGTCACCTGCCAACAGGGTGGACGCCAGCCCCAGCTTACCCCCGTCAGGCTGTAGCCTCGGAACACCCAGGACCCGTCCTCGTTGGTGGCGCAGCAGAGCGCGGCCACACCGTGGCCGATGGCACAGATGGGCTCTGGTGGGCGAGGGCGCGGTGAGGCCCCGCAGACAGGCCGCTCCCCGCCCAGCCACCCCGACACCACCCTCGCGGGAGCCTGCCCCCCAAAGCATAGTCCTGCCCCGGACAGGCTCCCTGGGGCCGCAGACCCTGAGCCAGGAACGGATGTCACGGTCCCCTTGGACATGTCCAGTAGCGAGCCCCGCCCAGTCCCAGGCCGACCCAGCTCCTTACTGCCCCCACAGCGACCCCACCCAGCTCCAGGCTTGGGTCCCTCAGGCTGCTGCCCGGCTCCCCCCACCCTGCACCCAGGCCCGGGCCACCTACTGCTCTCGGAGCGGAAGTGCTGCAGGACACGGGCCAGGGACCCGCTGCTGGCCAGGTCAGCCAGCGCCCCAGGGCAGCTGGGGATCAGGAGCGCGTGGTACCGGGCGCCTGGGGGACCACACGCAGGTCAGCCTGAGGTGGAGCCCAGCAGGGCTGCAGGCCCACAGCCCCCTCGGCCCCGGCCTCGGCCCGCTCACCGTCGATGGACTCCAGCTTGGCCGGGCTGGCGTAGGCCTTGAGGCGGAAGTCCTGCACCCCGCGCGCGGTGCCCTCGCTCACGTCCGCGAAGTCCACGGCGCGCCCCTGCGGGCCCCGGGCCGGTGAGGGTCCCGCCCCGCGGCCCGCCCCGGCCCGCCCCGGCCCGCCCCGGCCCGCCCCGCGCGGCCGCCTCGGGCGCGAGACCCCGGCCCGGCCCGGCCCGCCCCGCGGGCAGCTTACCCCGGGCGTGGCCACCTGCAGGTTGAAGGCGGCGCCGGCCAGCGAGAAGCAGTGCAGGAAGGACGGCGCGGACACGCCTGCGCGAGAGCGGCCCGTCCAGCGCCGGCCCGGCCCGGCCCGAGGCCTCCGCCGGGAGCCCGGCCCGCGCCGCCCGCCCCCCGGCCCCCCCGCCGCCCCCCGCCGCCCCCCGCCGCCGCCCCGGGGCCCCGCCGCCCCCCGCCCCGCCCCGCCCCGCCCGCGGCGCCCCCCGCTCTGCGGCGGCCGGACCCCGCGCGGCTCACCTTCGGCCGCGCCGCTGGCCACCAGCAGGCAGGCGGGCCGGCTCGGGAGCCGCTCGGAGGCCATGGGGCCGGGCGGGCGGGCGCGCGGGCGGGGCGGGAGGGCGGGCGGGGCGGCTGCGCGCGCAGCGGCGGGTCACGTGCGCGGCGGCCGGGGCGGGGCCTCGCGGGACCCGGCGCGCGCCGCCCGCCCCGCCGGCAGGTGCGACCCCGCAGGCAGGTGCGCCCCCCCCGCCGGCAGGCGCGCCCCCCCGCAGGCAGGCGCGCCCCCCCCCGCCGGCAGGCGCGCCCCCCCGCAGGCAGGCGCGCCCCCCCCCGCCGGCAGGCGCGCCCCCCCGCCGGCAGGCGCGCCCCCCCCCCGCCGGTAGGCGCGCCCCCCTCCCCACCCCCCCCCGCCGGCAGGTGCGACCCCCGCAGTCAGGCGCGCCCCCCCGCCGGCAGGCGCGCCCCCCACCGCAGGCAGGCGCGCCCCCCCCCGCAGGCAGGCGCGCCCCCCTCCCCCCCCCCCCGCCGGCAGGTGCGACCCCCGCAGGCAGGCGCGCCCCCCCCGCCGGCAGGCGCGCCCCCCCCCGCCGGCAGGCGCGCCCCCCCCCCCGCCGGCAGGCGCGACCACCCCCTCCCCCCGCCGGCAGGCGCGACCACCCCCTCCCCCTCCCTCCCCCGCCGGCAGGTGCGACCCCGCAGGCAGGCGCGCCCTGCTGCGGCCCCCACGGCCGTGTCCCTTCCCGGCTCTTCCTTGGGACGCCCACGCGACCTCCCCCCGCCCCCCGCTGTGCTCCCGTCCCTCCCTGACTCAGCCCAGGGCCCCGCCCGCCGCCGACCCGGCAGCGCCTGGGGTGGGGGGACCAGGGTCACCAGCTGCGGCGCGAGGACCCCATACCCGGGTCGCGGGCGGCCCAGGCGGGGCTGGGCCGTGAGTCTCCGCCGGCGAGAATGACCAGCCGCGCACGCAGGGCTCCTGCTCCCGTGCCGGCCCAGACCTGCGGGCAAGTGCAGGCCCCTGCCACGGCCCCCGGGGCCAAAGGCCACCCTGGCGGGCTCCTTCAGGGTCCCAGGTCTGGGGTTCAACTGAGTCCCTGGGAGACCGGGGCGTCACGTCCTGCGTGGGGCGCTGCGGTGGCTGAGTGTAGAGGGTCAAGGGCGCCCTCGGATGAGCCGCAGGGGGCGGCTGGGAAGGGGGCGTCCGGGCGGGTGGAGGGTCAGCAGGTGGGGGCGCTCCTCAGGCCAGCCTCCCTCGGCCCCTCCAGACCCGCTGCCATGTGCTCTGGCCAGAGGCTGGGGGCCCGGACCAGCCTGGCGGCACCTCGCCCCACCCGACAATCCGCCGCATCCCCGTCAGCCCATCTGCCCCTGTCCAGTAGGGAGGACGGGACAGATGAGCACCCTGGGTGCTCCCAGGGTATGGCCTGCTACTCCCCAACTGCTGGGCAGCAGCCCCAGCCCCGCAGGCCCACCCGTCATGCCAGCTGTGTGCCGGCACCCGCAGGGCGAGGGACCCTCTCCGGCCCCGGTGGGGACGCCCAGGCAGGCAGCTGCCTCGTCGGGGGCCCCTGCCGTGCCGCAGGGTCCCCTGTCGACCGTGGCCGGGGAGTTTTCCCCTGGGGACGACCCACGGCAAGTGTCCTCCCACACAGCGGGCGGCGTCCCTGACGGCGGGCTCTGGGCCGGGCAGCCCTGGGACCAGCCCGCCGGCCACTGGCTTCCTTCGGGGACTTCCTCCTCGGGCACAGCCAGCCTGGCCCGCAGCGGCCCCTGCTGCTCTCTGCCCGTCAGCCCTCTGACCAGCCCCTGCCAGGGCGTCCCCTCCACAGGTGACGCCGCCGGGTCACCACGGGCAGCCCCGAGGGCAGGGATGCCTCAGCCCGCGCCCCACCCAGTCTCTCCCAGTTCCTGCAGCGCCCGGGCTCCAGGGGCTCCTCTGGCCAAGGCAAGGTGGCCTTTGACCCCAGCGCCTGGGAGCAGCGGGCCCCTGGCTGACTCCACCTGGGTGCGCCCCGTCCAGTCACTGGGGCAGCGAGCGCGGGGCCAGGGTGCCAGAGGCCCATACTCAGCGCCCTGACCCACAGGCGGGGCGTCCAGCGAGTCCCGCCCCCTCTTTCTCTGGCCTCCGGCCCTCTGTCCTGGTCCCAGCCTCGTCGGAGGCAGCAAGGGCGAGGCATTGGCCAGCCCACTGGTCACCTGGTGCACCACACGGTCCCCAAGAGGCGTGAGGGCAAGGGAAATGGGCCCCCCAACCTCCGCTTCCCTGTGGCCCACGAGCCCCGCCCCCACCCGCCCCTGGCCCGGGGCTCCTCTCGCCTGGGTTTGCTCCGAGCTCGCTCCGAGGCTGTTCCGTGCTAAAGGCAACGTGAAGTGCACCGCGCCCCCCGCACCCCGGGGCTCTCTGCTTGCAAAGCGTCCCCTTGGGGAACCCCATCAGGGCCGGGGGACCCCAGCCCACAAGTGGGACGTTCCCGTATGTGGAAATGGGCGCCCCGGCAGGCCCTGCCCCTGGACGTGCCCAGAGTGGGCTCGGAGGGCAATCGGTGAGGGGGGTCTCTTCCTCACCCCTCCAAGGGGGGGAGACGCTGGGGCCTTGGTGGGAGAGGCTCCTGTGGCTAGAGGGTCCATCTGGAGGCCAGGCCCCCCACCACCGCAGGGCCTGGACATGGCCAGCTCTGCCCTCCGGTGGGCAGCCCAGGCAGTGTGGCCCTACAGCCCCCCCCCCAGCGCCAGGGCAGGGAGGAGGGCTGGGGGGGAGGCCTGGCTGTGGCTGTCTGGGACGGGGCAGGTGCCCTGGGGACCCAGGTGTGCAGGGACCCCCCAGCAGACAAGGGCCCAGACCAGCCTCGGACAGTTTATTTCAGACTCGGGCCACTCCCGCTCAGGTTTCCCGCACCGGCTGGCCAGGAGGTGCCCACGCGCTCGCCACCCTCAGAGCCGCCGCAGCTGCCACGCAGGGCCCGACAGGGAGGGCAGTGAGGGGTCCCGCGGCTGCAGCCCTCCTCCTGCACGTGCGGGCAGAGCCCCAGACAGGGCGGGACTGGGGTGGGGGGGGCAGGAAGCACGGCGGCCCCAGCTCGGGCTCCTGGCGCTGGCGAGGAAACCCGAGCTGCCTCTGGGTTGTGTCCACCAGCCGGGCGTGGGGCGATGGCACCCCTCCGGTCAGCCCGCGGGGCCCCCCACCCCTAGCTGCAGGCAAAGAGCAGAAACGGGGTGAGTGGGACAGCCGCACCCTTTAATGTCCAGCCCAGCCCCTGCCCACCGGGACCGCGGGAAGCCCTGGGCCGCCGGGGCCCCGGTGCAGGCTGGCGGGTGAGCCTGGGGGCCCTGCCCGGGGCGGGGCGGGGCGGCCCGCTCTCCTCTGACTACGGGGCGCCTGTGCTCACGGGGCGTGCGGGTGCGGAAGGGACGGCTATGGTGACTCGGCATGCACTAGTTTCCCTGCGCGCGGGGTGGCTGCCCCCGGACGCCGGGCATTATTTCTTCCGGGCCAGGAAGACCACACCGAGAATCAGGGCAGCCGCCGCCACGGCGACCCCCCCAGCCACCAGCAGGGGTGTCAAGTTCTCAAAGGGGCAGGGACCGCGGCCACCAGGGCCCCCGCCGGTGCCCCCGTCCTCCTCAGCCCCGTCCCCAGGGCCCTTGGGCTCCGGGCCGGCGCCGGGGCTGCTGGGGGCCGCGGGGGCCGCAGGGGCGGGCTTCAGGTTGCTGTGGTTGTTGAGAAGGGCGGGGTCAGCCTTGGCGGGGGCCTTCTTGGCAGGCGGGGTTGGGGTCGCTGGCTGCTCCTGCTTCTCCACCGGGGCCTCCTTCTTCCCCGGCTTGGCCACGGGGGCTTTCCCATCCACAGCTGCGGGGGTTTTGGCCTCGGCAGTGGCCTGGGGCACCTTGGCATCCGGCTTGGGGCTGCCAGCTGACTTCCCTCTGGACTCCATGGCGGCAGGCAGGCAGGTGCGTGTGGCGGGCGGCCCACGGCAGCTCAGGACAGCCCAGACCTGGGCATTACATGGGCCTGCAGGGAGACACCATGAGGCTGGGACAGGAGGCCCGTGTCCGGGCAGCCCCTTCTCCAGGGCCTGGTCTGGTGTGCCCAACGCTCTCTGGCCACACAGGGGCCGCAGGCCAGGGGCTCCGAGCCCTCCCCTCCAAGTGTTCTGCCCTGGGGGGTCCAGCCCCGGGGGTAGACAGCAGCCGGGCTGGCCCCGGGCAACACACATTGCAGACTCCGGACCGGGAGGGCCTCCAGCCTCACAGAGGGGTTGGGCCCCAGGGCAGGCAGACAGGATGGGACCTGAGTCCAGGTTCTCGGGGTCTGCAGGGTGGGAGAGGGCCCAGACCATTAGGACCTGGTGTGACAAAGATGGGGTCTCCAGGAGGCTGGAGGGGCCAGGCGGGCAGCAGGGGCTCTGTGGCTCCCAGCAGGTCATGTGCCACTCCCTAACTTCTGCCCCCCCAAGACCAGCCCGGCCTGCTCCAGCTCAAGGGCAGGGAGTCCTTCCGGAGTCCTTCCTGCTCCAGAGGCCAAGGCAGTTCCGGCAGGAGCCTGCTGTCCGAGCCGGCGGGGGCGTCGGCCTTTGGGCTCCGCACCTGAGGGGGGTGGCTGTGGGCTGCAGGGAAGGCTTTGCCCCATCAGACCCCGTGCCCAAGCTGCCGCGCTAGAGGGTGGAGGCCCAGGCACCCTGCACCCCGGGGAACCCGGCCCCCACCCACAGGGAGGGGCGCCAGTGAGCGGGGGCTCCCCCCGCTCCCCCCGCCCCGTGCCGGCACACTAACCACACTGAAGGTCGCCTGAAGGTCACAGTGTGAAGGTGCGCCCCACTTCCCAGGGACCCCAGCAGCCCCTCACGCCGCCTCTGCTGGAGGGGTCCCCGCTGCAGGCCCCGGGGCTCGTGAGGGGCAGGTGATCGGCCACACCCCGCGCCCCGCCAGACCCCGGGTTATTTCTGCCTCGCACTGACGTCACCGGGCTCCCCCTGCCCCCTCCGGGGCTGCCGTGGCCCGGCGAGCCCGGGGCCGGAGCGCCGCCGGTGACCTTCAGGGCCGGGAGCCACCGCCTCGCCCCGCGGCCCCAGGCCCGCCGCCCGCCCCGCCCGCCCCGCCCGCCCCGCCCGCTCGCGGCCCCCGGCGCCGCCGCCTTACGCTTGCTCCCGCGCTCCCCTCGGCGCTGCGCGCTCTCCGCGGGGCCCGGCGGCGGCGACGGCGGCGCGGGCGCGGCTGCGGCTGCGGATGGAGCGCACCGGGAGTTTCCCACAGTGCACTGCGCTCGTGGGCGGGGCCTGTGGGGCGGGGCCTGCGGTCGCCCCGCCTCCGCCCCGGGCTGGGCGGCGGGGGCGGGGGCGGGGGCGCGGGCGCTGGGTGGGTGGCTGGGGGGGGGGGCGCACGCGAGGCCCGCGGGAGGGGGGGAGCTGCGGGGAGGGGCAGGGCAGGGGAGCGGAGGGGGAGCCGCGCGGCAAAGACTCTCAGAGGCGGCGTCTACTTAGAATATTTATTAATTTTCTTACATGACGAGACACAAAAGTTACAACTTCTTAAAACTCTCCAAAAGAAAAAAATATACTTCTGTAAGCAGCAGCAGCAGCTTCCAAGGTACAGAGGTGGGAAGGGCCCAGGCCCAGGGAGTGTCGCTGAGCGGGCGGCCCGGGCACACAGCACCAGCACGCAGGGGCAGCCACCACAGGGGCGCGGGGTCACAGGTGGGCACGGGGCCCGGGTCAACACGGGGATGCAGGGGGGCACAGGGCCCGTCCATCAAGGGGGCACAGGTGGGCACGGGGCCCGGGTCAACACGGGGATGCAGGGGGGCACAGGGCCCGTCCATCAAGGGGGCACAGGTGGGCACGGGGCCCGGGTCAACACGGGGATGCAGGGGGGCACAGGGCCCGTCCATCAAGGGGGCACAGGTGGGCACAGGACCCGGGCCATCACGGGGATGCAGGTGGGCACGGGGCCAGGCCATCACGGGGATGCAGGTGGGCACGGGGCCCGGCCATCACGGGGATGCAGGGGAAGGGGCTGGGGGGCTCTCGGAGTGTGCGGGGGGGTGGGGTGGGGGAGGGGGGCCTTGTGCAGAGTCCCCGAGGGAGGGAACTGGGCAGGCGGGCGGCCCCCAGGCAGAGCAGGCCCCCAGCTCCATACAGGTCTTCCCACCACCCCTGCCTCTGCCCAATCCCAGACCTGGGGTGGGGGTCTCAGGAGAGGGGGCTGCGGAAGGTGCGGCAAGAGGGGCCTGACAGGATAATTAAATTCAGTCATCCGAGAGCCCAGGGCCAGGGTGCGGGAAGGGCGCGCCCCACAGCCACGCATACGCACATACCCTCTCCACTGGGCCTCCAGCCTGGGGTCCGGCAGGGGTGGGGTTCACAAGGGAGGGCTCTGCCTGGAAGGCAGAGCTCAGCAGGACCCCTGCCTGGATTCCTGGCTCAACATGAGGGGTAGCCCCTGATGCCCCACAAGGCAGGCTGGGGAAGCAGAGGGGGGCTGGGAGGACGGGGGAGGTGGACACGGGAGCCACTGTGCCTGGTGGGTTAATAAATAGGTATGGACAGGCCCCCTCTGTGGGTGAGGGGCCACGGCTCAGGGACAAGAACCGGTAGACGGGGAAGTAGGGTCCACCTCACCCAGCCTGGGCCTGGGGCGCCCCGCCCAGAGACCAGCTCTGTCCTAGGGTGCTCGGCCCAGGCAGAGCTGGGGGGGCTGGCTCCAGGAATGTGAAGGTTCTGCATTTCCTACTTCATAGTACATGGGCCCCAGTGGGCATGGAGTCGGGAAGTCCCCTGGGGCCCGTGTCCCTTCCCCGGCCTCCCTGTCCACAGCGGGGAAGGGTGTGGAAAGACGCCGGCCGTGCCCTGGTCCTGCGGGGCTGGGAGTGTGGGGGCCGGCTGGCTCAGGGCTGGGGGTTCTGCAGCAGCCCCAGCAGGGTCTCGGCGATGCCCAGGAAGTAGACCACCTGAGCGATGCCGAACAGCGGGGCGATGACCAGCGCGCGGCAGTAGGCGCCCTTCAGGAAGGCCGAGGGGCCCTCGTGGCGGAGGATCTTCCTGTGGGGACTGGGGTCAGCAGCGTGGCCCCCAGCCATCCGCCTGCCCCGCCCCCCCCGCCCGCCCGCGCACCCACCTGGCACAGTCCAGAAACCCCGAGTAGGTGTCCTCATGGGCGCCCCGCTGAAGCGACTGGAGCCTGGTCTTCACCACTGCAGGGACAGGGGTGTCAGGCGGGAGCCCACTGCCCCGCCAGGGGACCCCAGCCCCCACACTGACCGTCACAGGGGTTCACGGCCACGGCTGCCGCACTCCCAGCCACGCAGCCGGCCAGGAAGGACACGTAGAAGGGCGACTTCTCCCCAGATGCCGGCTGGCCCAGCTGGTTCAGGTTGGCGAAGAGGGGGAAGTAGACGATGGAGAAGGGGACGTCCCTGCAGGGGGGCGGCAATGACCACGGGTGGGGGCGCCCTGCCCCTCCACACCCGCGCCAGGCCCCGCGCGCGCCCCCACCTGAGCAGCGTGGCGCCCAGGCCCTTGTAGAGGCCGGCCACGCCATGGCTGCGCAGCAGGTCCCGGGCCAGCTGGGTGGCCGTGGGCCGGGGGGCAGCTGGAGGCTCCGCTGCAGGCTGGGGACCCCCCTGGGCAGAGAGCTGGGCCTGGGCGGCCAGAATCCTCCTCTGGGCAGCTGGGGAAAGGAACCAGGCCGCTAGCTCTCCCTCCTGGAGGGGCAGCCCCTGCCCACCCCCCACCCCGCCCCACCCCCTTGCGCACCGATGCGCCCCGCGTCCTGCAGCTGGATCTTCAGCATCTCCATGGGGGTGGTGACGATGACCTGGCAGGTGCCGGCCCCACAGCCCGCCAGCATCTCCCTGAGCAGGGTCAGCTTCTGCCTGCAGCGAGGGGCGCAAAGGAGAGTCAGGGCCCTCGGGGTGACCTAGCGTCGCTGGCCCCTGGGTGTGTGGGGACAAGCATCCCAGCCTCTGCGGTCCTGCAGGTCCCCAGTCCCGGGCCGACAGGTGCCTGAGGGCAGGTGCCAGGAGAATGGCGCAGCCTCGTAGCAGGAAGACCAGTGGGGACCTGGTAGCTCAAGTCCTCGGGAAGCACCCCAGCTCCAGTGAGGGGGGCTCGGGGTCGTGCCCCCACCCAGCCTGGAGGCAGCAGCAAGGGTGCCTGGGGCCGAGGAGCCAGGGCCGGGTGGGGCACCTGCTGCTGCCCCCACGTGGCGGGCAGTGGCCCCCCGGGAAGCCCTGCAGATGGGAGGGCCGTGGAGGCAGAGCCCTGCCGCAAGGAGCCCGCCCGCCCGGGCCGGCCCTCACCCGTCCTTGGAGAGCTGGTGGCGGAAGAAGTCATTGGCCGCCAACTTGATGGCCTTCTCGGGGGTGACGAGGGTCAGGTTCACGGCGGCTCCTGGCAGCACCCGGACATGGGCAGGTGGGTGGCCCAGGCGGCGGGTTCTGGGCCAGCACCCGGCCAGCAGCCAGGCCCTACCCGCTCCCGGCGCTGTTCCTGCTCTGGCCCACGCGGGGCAGGTCCCTGGCAGGCGGGACTGTGCCGCCCAGCACCTTCCCCGCCTCTGCCCAGCCCTGCCTCTGCCCAGCCCTGCCTGGCGCCGCCCCAGGACACCCCTGAGGCCACACCTGGCCTGTGGTGGCTCGGCCATGTGGGTGCAGGGCCGGGCCTGTCCCCATCCCCTCTCCCGGTGGGGGTGACGCCCAGGTGGGGCTGAGCTGCCTCTCCCTGAGATCCCGTCCCTCGTCACCCACCCCAGACCCAGCTGCTGCCTCCTGCCCCGCCTGCTGTCCCCACCCCACTGCCCAGGTGCCAGGACAGCCGGAGGCTGTGAGGGTGCCCCGCCGCCCGCCGCGCCTCACCGCGGTACATGCCGAAGTAGCCCTCGGCGCGGATGGTCTTGACGAGGCAGTCTGACCTGCGGGCGAGGGGCGGGGTGAGGCCAAGTGGGAGCCCTCCCGCCTCCGGAATCCCCCTGCCCCCCGCCCCCCCTGCCCCCCGCCCCCCGCCGCCCCCTCACATGCTGGTGTAGATGCGCTGGCCGTTCTGCTGGTTCTGCAGCCTGGTCTTGGCCAGGTCGATGGGGAACACGCAGGTGACCCCGATCAGCCCGGCGATGCCGCCATTGATGAGCTTGGCTGGCAAGCTGCAGGAGAGGAGGTCAGGGCAGAGGTCGTGGGCAGAGGTCGTGGGCAGAGGTCGCGGGCGGGCGGGCGGGCACGGGGCCAGCTCTGACCTGATCTGCTTGTCGGCCATGGAGGTGATGGCAGCAGGTAGCCGCAGGAGGTGAGGCCGAGCGGGCGTCTGCGCCTTCCAGGGGACTCACGCCACCCCCGCTGTCCTGGGGGCCAGGGGCTCAGTCACTGGGGACGCCGCCAGCTGGGGTCTCGCCGGCGAGTCCCCCTGGGCTGCAGCCTTGGCCAGACCCGAGGGGCAGGGGCTCCCCGCTCCGTGCCTCCCCCGCTGGCGCTGGCAGCCGCGCTCTGCTCACGTGCCCACGCGGGCACCGGCCTTTAAAGGGCCAGCGTCGGCGGCACGGGCGTGCCAGCCGGGCCCCCCGCCCCCGCGGACCCCCGCCCCGGCGTGGGGGTGTCTCGTCGCCAGGCCCTCCCCCGACCCCAGGCGCCCCCCCCACGGCCAGCTGAGCCCAGCCCCACGCCCTGCCCGGGAGCAGCCGCTCACACGCCCGACGACGCGGCCGGCCGCCCCCCGGGACCCCCAGGAGGCTGCCCAGGCCCGGGGGCCGCAGGCGTGGGGGCGCGAGGGGGGCGCCAGCTTCCAGGCCCCAACGTGGGCTGGGGCGAAGGGGCCCCTTCCCCAAGGGCAGGGCTGGGGGGCGAGGCGGCCTCGGGCCCCTCTGCCTCCCTCCGCCGCCCCGCGCCCCGCCCCGCGGAGCCAGCCGCGGCCGCTCGTGCCGCAGCCCCGGGTCCGGGCCGGCCCCGCCGCCCTTCGCGTGCGCCCCCCGGGCCGGCGCCCCGCGCCCCGCGCCCCGCTCACCGCGCCCCGCGCAGGCCCCGGCTCTGGCCCTCGGCGCGGCGCGGCCGGCGGCGGCCGGCGGGCGGGGCGCGGGGGCGGCGCGGGATTGGCCGCGGGCGGGCGGGCGGGCGGGGCGCCGGGGCGGGCGGGGCGCGCCGCTTTCTCTTTCGCTTTGGGGGCCCGCCCCGGCGAGCCGCTCCGGGGCGCAGGCCGGGCGCGGAGCCCCTCGGCCCCGCGGCGCTGGGGGCAGCGGGCAGCGGGCAGCGGCCCCCGCGCCGCCGGCTCTCCAGGCCGGGGAGGGCCGCGAGGGGCCGCGGGCGCGCCGGGCTCCGGGTCCCCCGCGCGGCGGGGCGGGGTCGGGGCGCGGCGGGGGCCCCCGCCCGCCGGGAAGGGGCAGAGGCCGCGGCGCCACGGGGCAGCGGCTCACCCCGCGGGCGCAGAGGGCGCAGGGGGCGCAGGGGGCGCCCGGCCTCTGCCCTCGCCGCGCCGCCCCTTGCCCGGGCGCGTCCGCGACCCGACCCTGCCCCGGGCGCCGCCGCCGGGAGGAGCCCGGCCCTGAACCTCGGACCCCGCGCCCCGCCGGCCGCTCCCGGGCGCCTCCAGACGCGGCCCCGCCAGCCGCTGGGCGGGCGGCACGTGCGGGGGGGCCGACAGCAGCCGGGGAGGGCCCTCCCCCAGCGCCCCGCGTTGCCATGGAGCCCGCGGCCCGGCCAGCCCCGGCGCCCCGCCCCGCGCGGCTCCCGCACGGCCGGGGAACCGGGGCCGCCTTGGGGTCCCCCCGCCATGGGGCCGCTCCCAGACCCCCGGGGCTGCGCTCCCCGCTGCGAAGCCCCCGCGCGGCCCCGGCCCCACGCCAGGCCCTGCGGCCACCCGCGGCCCGGGACCGCCGGCCTCTCCCGCCCGGCCTCCCGCGGCCGCGTCCCGGAGGCCCCAGCCCGGACAAAGGCGGCGCAGGACGCCCCCGCGGCGAGGCTCCGAGGCCGGCCGGCCGCTGCCCCCGGGGCCGCCCAGCGGCCACGCGTCCTCCCGGCCTGGGCGACCCCGCCCTCGCGCGGACCCGGCCGGGGCGGGGGCCACGTGCGCGCCCCCACCGCCCGGCCCGTCCTCTGGGCCCGAGCCCCGGCCGCGGACACGTGTGCGCAGGACGCGCCCGGCTCCCCGCCCGCGCCGCGGACGGCCGGACACGCGCCGGCCCCGGCCCCGGCCCCGGCCCCGCGGCGCCCCCGGCCCCGGCAGCTGCCACCCCCCGGCGCCCGCGCCCGGCGCGGAGGGAGGGCCCGAGGGCACTCACCGCGCTCCGCCGCCCGCTGCGCCCGGCCTGCACCTTGGCGCGGGGGCGCGTCCGCTCGGCGCCGCGCGCGCTCCGCCCCCGGCCCGCGGGCCTCCGGCTCCCCCTCCCGGCCGCCGCGGCCACTGCGCCCCGCGCCCCCCCTTCCCTGGTCACGCCGGGCGCGCGAAGAGTGACCAAGGGCCCCGGGGCGGGCGCTCGGGTGGGGCTGAACTTGCCTGGCTGGCGGCCGGCCCCAGGAGCTGACTTGCTGTCCATCGTGCCGCCGCCGGTTCCTCTCCTCCCCCGTGACCAGCATCCACAGGGAGGGATGGCAGGTGCGGAGAGCGCAGGGGGCAGGAGCCGGCCGCCCACACCCGGGTGCCCTCAGTGCCCACCCCGCGTCCCCCAATGAACTGCACACGGAGACAACGGACAGGCTGCGTCGTGTTACACGCGGGCCCGGGCGGGGGTGCTGCCGAGGCCTACGCCTGGGCAGGCTCTGGGGCAGACGGTGCTGAAGGGCCGGGGGCGGCCAAGCTGGTGCGCCGGATGCCCGCCTGGTACTTGCGGCGACCCAGCTCCAGGACAGTCCGCACCTCGTCCGCCACGTCCTGCCGCTCGCTCTGCTCCAGGGCCTGGACCAGGAGCCCCACGGCCCCCGGCCGCCCGGCCTGGCGCTCAGCCCAGGAGAAGAGCATGTGGCGGATCTGCCCGTCCAGGTCGTCCCTGGGGCCGGTGCGGGGATGGTGACGACGGGGCCGGCCCAGGCCACCCCACACCGAGTCTGCTACCCCAGGGCCCCCCCACCCTGCACTGGAGCCGGGGCCCTCCCCCGTCTTCTCTGCCCAGTCCCCCATCCCCGCTGCTAGCGGACAGGGCGGCGGGGGTGTCAGGCAGGCCCTGCGCGGCCTCGGGACGCACCGGAAGGCGTGTCGTATGCGCTGCACCTCGCCGTAGGGCGTCCCCAGGCGCAGAGCCACTGCCGGCCAGTCCAAGCCCAGGCGCCCGGCCACGCCCAGCAGGTTGCTCTGGGTCAGGAAGCCGGTCTCAGCATCGCCCAGGTTCAGCGGGGCCAGCGCGGGGCCAGCCCGGGCCCCCGGCAGTCTCTGCGGCAGGAAAGGGGGAGGTGACCACTGCCCGCCTGCCCCACGCCGCCCCGCCCCGCCCCGCCGGCCCCACGGCGCACCGGCAGCTTGATGGGCAGCGTGGCCATCCACAGTGCGTCGGCAGCCTTCCTCTGCCGGGCGGCCTCGGCCTCCTCGGGCACCTCCGCGGGCACCGCCCCCCGGTAGAAGGACACCTGGGGGGGAGAAGGGAGGAGGGAGGAGGGAGGCTCGGCGCGCCAGGCTCAGCACGGGTGCCCGAAGCCCCGCCGTCGGCTCACCTGGCCCCGCACGGCCTGCGCCTCCCGGTCCAGGGTGGCCGTCACGTACACCTCCTTCACGTTCTTCAGGTGCGAGTAGAAGACGAAGCAGACCCTGCCCTCCACGCAGTCGGGGCGCTCTGTGGGGGCCGGGGGCTCAGCAGGTGCAGGGCCGCCCCCGGCCCCCCGCCGGCCTGCACGTACCTGCGTCCACCGCGATGCCGCGCTCGAAGGCCGCAAAGAACTTCTCGCCCTCAAACATCTCCACGGTGTCGGAGGGCTCGGGGCCGCGGTACCGCTCCAGCAGCCGCTGCAGGGCGGCGTCCACCTGCGGGCGCACCGGGCTCTGGCCTCGGAAGACCCCTCTGGCCGCACCCCCGTACCTCTCCAGGAGGCCACCAGGCCCGCCCCGTGCCCCGCCAGCCCCGCGCGCACCTTGTGGCGGGGCAGGCACTGCAGCAGCACCTGCTCGGGGTCCCTGCGTCTCTGCAGCGCGATGAGGTTGACGCGGTGCAGCCGCAGGCGCTCCCAGGCCCTGCGTGCCAGCCCGCCCACGCAAGTCTTGGTGGTGTACCACAGCCAGTACCTGGAAGGCGGGCGTGAGGGGCACGCTGCGATGGGATGGGGGGGGCGCGCCCAAGAGGATCGGGAGCACTGACCAGGAGAAGTGCGTGACCTGGAAGCGGGCGTACAGGTGGGTGAGCTCCAGCGCCACCTGTGCCGTGATGTCGTCCCAGGCGAGGGCGGGAGGGGCCCAGTGCAGCAGGCGCAGGCGGCCGCGGTCCAGACTCAGGCCTGGGGATGGGGAAGCTGGTGAAAGCGCTGCCTGGCCGGGCCCCAGCCCAGGGCCTCGCGTGGGGGTCGGGGGGCAGCCTCTCACCAGTGACACCGGGGGGCAGAGGCAGCTGCACAGTGACGGGGTGCAGGAAGCCCGGGGCCCCGCGCTGGGAGAGGCACAGCAGGGGGCTGGCGGCCGCCTCCGGCTCCTGGAGCAGGGTGCGCAGCTCCCGGGCCGCCACACGCACCACCTGTGCAAGACACCGGGCTCAGCACGCGCCAGGCCCCCCTCCCCGCCGCTCCCGGCCTACCTGCATGCGGACGTGGCATGGCTCCCGGGCGGCCCCCGGGGGGAAGGTGACCCTGACCCCGGGGTGTCCCGAGGAGTACAGCAGCGCTCCCTCTGGTGGCACCAGGCAGGCGTCGGACACCGGGCGCGAAACCACGAGGAACCAGGAGAAGTGAGGCACCCGGCAGTGAGCCCAGAGCCGCTGGGGTGTCAGAGGGAAGTGGGATCAGGGAGTGGGGGGGCAGGGTGGGGCAGAGTCGCTGGGCCCAGGCCCGAGGGGCCTCACCTGGGGCGCCTCCTCCTCCAGGTGAGTCTCTAAGTCGCTCCAGCTGTCGCCGCTCAGGGTCCTGACCACCACCTCGCGCCAGCGCCGGACCCGCGGGGGCGCGCAGAGCAGCCACAGGCCCACGTCCTGCGGGCAGGGTTGGTGAGTGCCTGCCGGCCTGCCCCAGCCCATCACCCGCCACCCCCCCCCCCCCGCCGTCCTGCCTGCTGGAAGGACACCCCGTGGGGCTGCAGCTCCAGGACAGCGCTGAGCAGGCAGTCGTGGGGGCCCAGGGGAACCAGGCGTGGCTCCGGCAGCCACCGGCGGTAGCAGATGGTGACAGGGGTGGCGGTCGCACCCTCTGGGAACTGCAGGCGCGCGCCACAGGACAGGGTCACGGAGCAGCCCTGGGGCGTCACGGGGAAGCTGGGGAGGAAGGGACGTCAGCGCGCAGAGCCTGGCGCTGGGGGAATGGATCCCCGCAGCCCCACCCCACCTCGGCCACCACCAGCAGCACACCTGTCAAAGTCTGAGGTCAGGAGCAGCCTGGGCATCTCTGGAGCCACAGGGGTCCCTAGGGAGGGACAGGCAGCGATCAGGATGCAGCTCACGCCTGGCGCCTGCAACCCCTGCAGCCCCTGCACTGAACGCACCTGTGGGGCTCTCGGGGAGCTTGCCAAGGGGGTTGCCCTGCAGGCGGACAAAGGGGGCATCCAGCAGCTCAGGGGGCAAGTCTTGGAGCTGGTTGTCCCTCAGGTCCAGCCGGGTGAGCAGGGGGAGGCGGGCCAGGCCGGCGGGCACTGACGTCAGGAGGTTGCTGTGCAGGACCAACAGCTGCAGGGACCGGAGCTGTGCTGCGGGCAGGCGCCGCTCAGGGCTCAGGCCTGGTGGGGACCCTGGGCCGCTGGCCGAGGCCACTGTGGCACTTCCTGTTGCCACTCACCCAAGGAGGCCGGGAGGCGCTGCAGCCGGTTGGAGGCCAGATTGAGCTCAACGAGGCTGCTGAGGGCCCCAACCTCAGGGGGCAGGGTTTCCAGAAGGTTCTCAGAGAGATGGAGGTGCTGCAGGGCGGGCAGGGACCCCAGGGTGGAGGGCAGCCTCTGCAGGCTGTTGTGGGTGGCCGAGAGGAAGGTGAGGCTGCGGAGCGCCCCCAGGGCCTCAGGCAGCGAGGACAGGCGGTTATGCGAGAGCAGGAGGGCGTGCAGCCCGAGCATCTGCGGGATGCAGGCCGGCAGTGTCTCCAGGCGGTTGAAGCTCAGATCCAGGTGGGCCAAGCTGCTCAGGCCACTCAGGCTGGCGGGCAGCGTGGCCAGGGAGCCACGGAGGCAGGCGCCCTGTGCGTCCCGGCGGTGCCCGCCTACGGGAGGAAGGCGGCTTGTCCCAGGAGCCAGCCCGGACCCGGGCAGGAGCTGCGGGAGGCAGGCCCCGCCACCCTCTGTGGTCGCGCGGGGCTGGCCAGCCAGCCACCAGCAGATGAGAGCGGCAAGGACATGCTAGCTGACCGCTGCCCCTAGGAACCTGCCCTTAGGAAAGCAACCACCCAGGGTCTGCTGCGAGGTCCCAGCCCGCAGCCCACGCCCAGGAGCAGGGCCCACCAGCCTGGCGGGGAGTGGGCTGCGGTGGCCGGTGGGGAGCCGGGAGGGCAGGCTGGGGCCTGGTGGGGCTCACCTTTGAGGACCAGGGAGCGCAGGTGAGGCAGGCTCCGGGGCACCTGGGCCAGCGCAGCCCCCAGAAGCTGAGGGTCCTCGTGGCCACTGAGCCGCAGAAACTCTACCTCCAGCAGCTGAAGGGGCTGCTGGGCGCAAAGACGCAACAGCCGCTGGCAGCCCCCTGGGTGCAGGTCCAGGCTCAGCCGGTTGCCGGCCAGGAGAAGGGGCGCCCCGGGCCCGGCTGCCACAGCCACGGTCGCAGCATCTCCCGCAGCATCTCCCGCAGCGTCCCCAGCCTCCGCCGCCGCCGCCGGCCCCTCCGCCGCCACAGACATCGCCCACCGGCCGTCCTCGGGGACCAGGCATGTCCCAGCCTGCCGGGCAAGCCTGCTCAGGCAGGCCCGGGCAGGGTGGGGCTGCCTCAGAGCCGGGGAGAAGGGGGTGGGCCCTCCTGGCGGCCGGGGGAAGGGGTGCTGAGAGGGGGCGCCCTCCAGCCACAGAGCTGGGCATGTAGGCTGGGCAGACGGAGGCCGAAGCGGGGGCACCTCTGGGACCCCCGGGGCTGGGAGGGCGGCCGGGGCCTGGGGAACCTGCTGTGGGGAGCGGGGCCTCCCCTCATCTGGTCTTTCCGAGAAGGGTCGGCGGGGGCTGCGGGGTCACCCGACCTGCCCCCCACCCCGGGAGGCCCGCGCGGGCCTGGGGCCTGGCCCGCCCGCTCACGGGTCCCCGCGGCTCTCACCTACCACTTGGGGGCGGCGACCCGGCGCGGACAGGGCGACTGTGCCCGCGGGGGTCGGAGAACTGAACGTGGGGGCACCTGGGGCTGCGCCACGGGCCGGCCTCGGGGTCCTGGGCGCGGGGTGCGGCGCCTGACCCTGCGCGAGGGAGCGCGGCCGCCCCACCGGCGCCTCCCGCCGCCCCGCGCGGGTTCCCGCCCGCGCGCTTCAGGGCGGGACGGCTGCGGACCCCGCCCCCGGCCGCCCCGGCGCGCCGCCCACCCGCGGCCGGCCGGGCTGGCGCGACCTCGGGCAGCGCGAGGGCTTCCACGCCGCGCAGCCGCGGCCCCACGGCAGCCCCGCCAGAGCCGCGCGCGCCAGTGCGGCCCCCGCGGCCCGGCGCCGGCCTCCGCCCCCGAGGCCCTGGGGACCGCGCCCCCGCGGCCTGGCCGCCCGGGGCGGGCCGGGGCCGGGGCGCGGGGCCCCGCCGGCGCGTGCTCGCTCTTGCCGGGGCTCGAGCCGGCCGGGGCGCGCGGGCCGCTGCTCGGGGACGTGTGCACCGCGGCGCGGGCCGGGCGCGGGCCGGGCGCACTCCCGGGGCAGCGAGCGGGGCGGGCGGCCCACCGGGGCCGCGGCCGAGGGGCAGCGGAGGCAGGGGGCCTGCGCGCCCGGGGGTCACTCCCTGGCCGGGGGGGTCAGGCCGCGGCGGGGGCCCCGGAGCGCGAGACCCAGCCCTGCGCCCCGAGGCCCTGAGCGCAGCAGGTCGTCGCCCGGGCCGGCCGGCGTCCCCCGCGCCCCAAGTCCCGCCCCCGGCCCCCCAAAGCTGCCAGGGGGTGTCGTTGAGCCTTGAAGGGACAGAAAAGCAGAGCTGCTGCCGCGCGTGGGGCCCGAGGGCGCCGCGCTGGGCGAGGCGCGACGGCAGGACGCGCGCCCCGGCCGGGCCCCGCCACCGGGGAACCACTTGACAGCCGGAAGCGCGGCGGGCCGGAAGCCGCGACGGACCCGCGCAGGCTGCGCCAGGGCCCACGTGCACACGCCCGCGCCAGCCTGCGCCGCGCCGCGCTTCCGGCAGCCGTGCATCATGGTAGTTGTAGTTCGCTCCCGCTAGGGGCTGCGTCCGGGGCGTGGCGGGCGCGCTGCATGTCGGGAGCCGTAGGCGTCCCGTGGAATGCTGTGGGCTTTGGAAGGAGAAACGCTCCACCGCTCGCGTATCGCTGCGCCCCGCTGTGCGGGGACTCCCGGGGCACCGGCCCCACACTGTCCTAGAAGCTGCTCCGAACTGCTCTTCCTTTTTGCTGGGGTCACTGCGGGACGAGCGGGTGATGGCCGCCCCGGCGCCCTCATTGGCTGGGCGCGCGCTACGTCACTCGGAGGTGCCCGCGCGGCAAGCGGCCCGGAGGCTTCTGGGTAGCGGATTACCCCCGCCCCCCGCGCCGGCGCCTTCCTTTCCGTCGCTGACGCCGCCGAGGTCGCACGCGCCAGGCCGCTCCGCCACCGCCGAGTGAGTGGGGCGCGGGCCGGGGCCGGGGCCGGGGCCGGGGCCGGGGCCGGGGCGAGCGGGGCGGAGCGGGGTCGGGCCTCGGCGGCGGCGCGCGGACGGGCGGCCTGTGCGGGGTCCCGGCTCACGCCGCCGCCCTGCGCCCGCGCCAGGATGCGCTACGTCGCCTCCTACCTGTTGGCCGCCCTCGGGGGCAACGCGTCCCCCAGCGCCAAGGATATCAAGAAGATCCTGGACAGCGTGGGCATCGAGGCGGACGACGATCGGCTCAACAAGGTGGGCGGCCCACGTGCGCTGGGGGGGCCCCGCGTTGCTTCCGGCGCCCCTCGGGGTCCGCCGGGGCCCGGGAGGTCGAGCCGGACGCGCGGTGTCCGGCCGCGGGAGCCCTGGGCCTTGGCAGTCCCCGCGGGCGCCCACGTGTGCCGCGTGGCGCGGCCCGGGCCTCGGGGTGCGCCGCGGGAGGGGCGGCTGGGCCCGGGGTGCGACGTGGGGCTCTGTTAACCGGGGGCGTTTGGTGCACCAGGTCATCAGTGAGCTGAACGGGAAAAATATCGAGGACGTCATTGCCCAGGGTGAGATTTGGCGGGGGTGGGGGGCGGCGGGCGGGTCCCGGGGTCCATCCTAATCCCTGTTGGCCAGCCTGTGGCCTCCAGGTTTCGCTTGTGGACCAGAGCACCCTGGGAGCCTCCCCGTAGGAGCAGGCAGCGCCTCATTGGGCTCTTGCCAGGGGCGCTTCTGGACACTGGAGTGGGGGTACTCTTGCTCCTCCAGCCTGGCTGGCTGCCTGTGGTTTCTGAGCCAGGCCTTTGCAAAGGGGTCTCACCACCATGTGTTTCAGGCTTGGAAGTCTCAGGATCTGGCCCCATTGCTTGGCAGGTGGCCCCATGGACACCTGTGAAAGTGGAGCGGGTCAGCGTGTGAGGGGGACCGTCGGCACGGCGTCCCTGTGCCCGCACTCCACTGCCGGGTTTCCCCCTAGGCGGGAGTCAGGTCTGGGAGGAATTTCGGGAGTCAGTGTCCCCATGGGACTGGTGGAGGCGGGAGGGCAGTGGGGGGCCGCTACATCGGGCAGGGGCCGCTCACCACTTAGTCTCCTAGGCATCGGCAAGCTGGCCAGCGTGCCAGCTGGAGGGGCTGTGGCCGTCTCTGCCGCCCAGGGATCTGCGGCGCCTGCTGCTGGTGCTGCTCCCGCTGCAGGTACGGGATGCTCAGGCGTCAAGGGTTGGGCTGGGGGCCTGGCTGTGCTGCTGCCCACACCCCCCTTAAACACACCTCTTTCCTCAGCAGAGGAAAAGAAAGACGAGAAGAAAGAGGAGTCGGAGGAGTCAGACGACGACATGGGCTTCGGCTTGTTTGATTAGCGCCGTCTGCGGGGATCCACGTTGTCTTCTCTTCCTTGTTACATAAAACCTTTTTTCCACACTTGTTGAGTGTGCTGTGAGCACTTTGTTCACTGTCGCCTCTGCAGGGAGGGACTCCCCCTCCCCTCGGGCATCCGCCTGAACCTGGAGTGCTGGTGGAGTGCCTGGGGCGACGGGTGATTGGTTTCACCGCAGAGTGGGAGGATGCTCTGGGTGGGTTTGGTGTGGGCAAGCCGGGAGTAGGAGGGGACACAAGTACCCACCGAGGTGCAAGTGAATTGTCAGGGGAGTGGTTGGCCGTGGGGGCCCCTCACTGCTTTAGGGAGCAGCAGCTACCCAGGGTGGTTCTTGAGACCTGCATCCCAGAGCTGTCTGGGTAGGCCCTTCGCTTTGCTGGGCGGGTGTGGTTGGCAGTTGAGGTGCGGAGTTGGCCGGCACGTTGGCCAGGCGCTGGCTCACACTGGGGTGTAGGGCAGAGGCCCTCCCGCTGCCCACTCTGGCCTAGTTACTGGCAGTCTGCAGGGCCTTGGGGCCTCTGCCTGCCCAGTTGGGTTGGCCCGGGGACACCGCTCCCCCTCCAGATGCCAGGTGGACAACTGCTCAAGTGCCTGTGGCTGCATTTCGGCCACCGTGGGCTCCTGTGGGCAGGGAGGCCGGAGACTGCTCTGGACTCCCAGAGAGGTGGGGAAGGGAGGTCCCTGGGCTGGCCGGCCTGGCGCTGCTGTGAGGGAGGGGCAGCGTGCGTGTGGGTCTTCAGCCAAGCCACGGGTTATAATGTAATCTCAGCTGGCAGCCGCTAAAGCCAGGCTTCTTGTCCTCCCCAGCCTGGGTTCCCAGACAGCCCTGCTCCTCCAGAGCTCAGGGCCTGGGAGGGAGGGCTGTGTACCCAAAACGCTCCATTCCTGGTGTGGAAATGAGAGCAGAGGTCTGCGTGTGTCCAGGCAGCATGTGCCCAAGGCCCCCTGGGGCAGCCCTGCTGTGCTCTCCCAGGGAACAGCCATGTGAAGCCCTATGGGTCTGCCCCACCTACAAGGGGCCACACTCTCAGCCCCCAGCACCATCCCAGGGATTCAGTCATCTGGTTGGGGCTACAACCTCCACACCCCCAACCCTGCCTCTCACTGTGCCACCCCAAGTGGGGATGGAGTCCTTTGTGCAGGCAGAAGGATGAGTCTACGTCAACTTTGGTCAGACCGGGGTTTTACCGCCCTCCTCGCCATGTCTGGTCTCTCTGTGGCTTTTCTGGGTGACCAGCCACATACCACCAGCACCCCAACTCCATCTCACACCAGCAAGGCTCCCCTTTGGCCAGGCCAGGGCCTCAGGTGCGGGGTTCCTGCTCCATGGAGCCCCCTGAGGATCATCCTCACTGCCCAGCGCTGGCACAGTTGATGCCAGGCCCAGGCTGGGCGCACAGGCAGACTGCTGGGCAGCCTGACCCCAGACGCTCACCAGTCCCAGTGCCATGGTCCCCAGCTGGGCCCAGAGTGGTGGGTGTGCACCTGCCCACAGACCCCAGGCAGACCTGTTCTGTTTGGGAGGTGGGGTGCAGCAGGGCCTGCTCCAGACCCAAGCAGGGCTAGGCGGGTTGACACACAGTCCAGGAGAAATACACAGAAAGGGGCTTCCCGGGGGCGCAGCGGTTGAGCGCTGGGGTTGCGAAGCTGCCCGCGGCCTCTGCAGCGCTGGTTCGATCCCCGGCTGCTCCCCGGCCCCCGGAGGAGGGTCCCGCATGGCGCGCGGACCCCTCCTGCCGCCCGCTGCTCCCCTCAGCAGTGTCCTTCGGTCCTTCTGCCTGCTCTGCTCCCCGCTCTGGCTCTGGTGGATTCTCTCACCCTCCCGCGCTTCTGACTCTACCCGGTGCTTGTATAAACAAAACAAACAAACAAAACATGCCTCTATTAAAAAAAAAAAAAAGGAAGACGCGGGAAGGGGCCGGGAGGGCGACACCACCGGCTTCCACCCGCGTGGGCTGCCGGCGTGGGCGTGGCAGGCTCCAGTTTTACCCGGGTAGACCCTCTGCCCAAGGAGCGGTGGCGCCAGGTGGAGCCCGCAGGCCAGCGCCCAGTGCACAGGGGCTTGGGGCAGGCAGCGGGAGGGGTGCCGCCCAGGGCCGGCTGCGGGGGGGGAGGGGCGCGTGCGTGTGTCCGGGTGGCCCCCTGACCTGGAAGTTCAGGGGCATCTGTGGATGGCGCCGCGGTGGGGGTGGGCGGCCCTGCCCCCGCGGGGTCATGCAGAGATCCCGTGAACACCGCCTGGCGCTTGCTCCCCCGCGCCGGCTCCGTGGCGAGGCCGCGGGTGCCGCGGCTCGGGGCCCAGCGGCGCCCCTGGGCCCGGAGGGGCGCGGGCGGGGCGGGGCCGCGGGCGGGCGGGGCGGGGCCGCGGGCGGGCGGGGCGGGGCCGCGGGCGGGCGGGGCGGGGCCTCGGGGCGCGCCCGGGGGCGCGGCCGTTCCCCGCGCGCCGCGATTGGGCCGCGCGCGCCGGCCCCGCCCCGCCGCCGGGCCCCGCCCCCCGCTAAAAGCGCCGCCCGCGCCGCCGCCCGCAGCGTCTCCGCCGTCGCCGGCGGGGCCCGAGCTCTGCGCCAGCGCCGCCCGGCCCGGCCCGGCCCGCCCGGCCCGCCCGGCCCGCCCGGCCCGCCCGGCCCGCGCCGCGATGTTCCGGCGGGAGGCGACCTGGAACATCTCGTTCGCCGGCTGCGGCTTCCTGGGCGTCTACCACGTCGGCGTGGCGTCCTGCCTGCGCGAGCACGCGCCCTTCCTGGTGGCCAACGCCGCGCACGTCTACGGCGCGTCCGCGGGCGCGCTCACGGCCACCGCGCTGGTCACCGGCGCCTGCCTGGGTGAGCGCCGCGGGCGCGCGCGCGGGCGGCGGGCGGCGGGCGGGGGCGGCGCGGCGCGTCCCCGGGGCACAGCGGGCCGGGCGGCCGCAGGGCCGGGGCGGGGCTCGCGGCTCCCCTGCCCGGCCTCGGCCGGCGCCAGCGGTCACCGCGTCCCGGCGGGGCCGTCCCGCCGCCCTCGGCCCGGGCGGCCGCGTCCCCGAGGCGGGGGGCGCCGGCCGGCTCTCCCCGCCCCGGCCGCCGCCGGCGCCCCCGGCGGGGCAGGTGCCCTGGGCCCGCCCGCCCGCCCGCCCGCCCGCCCGGGTCGGGCCGCCGCTGGCATTTCCCGCGGGGCGGCCGGCGTGTTTACGCACCCGGACTGGCGTTCTGGGAGCGCTGCCCAGGCCCCAGGCGAGCAGGGCAGCCGCGACGGAGGTCACCGGCTCTGCATGCCCCTTCCCGGCAGTCGGTCCAGGGCCCACCCCTGCCCCTCCCGGCGGCCTGGGCCCTGAGGGGCAGGAAGGAGCACAGCTCTCCACTTGGGGGTTTAACTCTGTGGCCCTGCCCCAACCCCTTGGCCGGCAGACCAGCACCTCCAGTCCCCCAGGCTGGGCTCAGGACCCAACTACATACCTCGTGCCCAGTTGACCCCACAGCACTGCCCCCGCCCCACGCCCAAGAGGCCTGGGTCCTGCCAGTGGTCTTGGACTGCCGAGGCCCCCGAGGTGTGGCAGGTGCTGAGCGTCCTGACCCCACCCCACCCTGGGCATGGTCCTCAGCGCCTGCCAGGACCCTGGGCTCCCTGGCCACTCCTGGGCTGGCTCCCACTCTGGCTCTGTCCCAGGCCAGTGCCTGGGGGGTTGGAGGGGGGCGGTGGCCCACTGTTCCTAGCCTCAGGCCACAGACTCGTGGACCCGGGGGCTGGCCAAGTGGGTGAAGGCTGAGGCTGGTCAGAGTTGAGCCTCTGCCTCACTGCCACCCCCACCAGGCAGTTGTGAAACACCAGGCAGAGGCAGGTCCCAACCCAGCTGGCCAGGCCCAGCCATCTGCCCTCCCAGGGGTGCCCTGCCTCTCTCTCTGGGGCAGCTGCCAGAAGTCCCCATCAGGCCAGGTCCCAGAGTGGACTCTGGGAGTCCTCCAGGGAAGGGGAGGGCGCCAGGCATCACGGTGCCAAGGGGCCCTGGGCGTGGAGTCCTGGGGCTGCCAGGCCTAGGAGAGCCAGCTCCTGACCCTTGACCCTGCCCAGGTGAGGCCGGTGCCAACATCATTGAGGTGTCCAAGGAGGCACGGAAGCGGTTCCTGGGCCCGCTGCACCCCTCCTTCAACCTGGTGAAGACCGTCCGCAGCTGCCTGCTGAAGACGCTGCCCGCCGACAGCCACGAGCGGGCCAACGGGCGCCTAGGCATCTCCCTGACCCGCGTCTCAGACGGCGAGAACGTCATCATATCTCACTTCAGCTCCAAGGATGAGCTCATCCAGGTGGGCTCCGGGGCCCACTGGGGTGCAGAGTGGCCCCAGGACCAGGCTCACCTCCTTCTCCGCCCCTGCCCGCAGGCCAACATCTGCAGCACTTTCATCCCCGTGTACTGTGGCCTCATCCCCCCCACCCTTCACGGGGTGGTGAGTACCCAGGCCGCTGGGTGGGGCTTGCAGGGCATGGGGTGGGGGAGGAAGGCCCGCCGTGCCCTACCCTTCCACGTTGCCCCACTTCCCCTGGAGTTACCCAAGAGGCGGCCAGTGCTGGGAGCGGCGGGCGGGAGGCCGCGGCCAGCCCGGGGCCCTGACCTGCCTGGTGTCCCTGCCCAGCGCTATGTGGACGGCGGCATCTCAGACAACCTGCCCCTCTACGAGCTCAGGAACACCATCACCGTGTCCCCCTTCTCCGGGGAGAGCGACATCTGCCCGCAGGACAGCTCCACCAACATCCACGAGCTCCGCGTGACCAACACCAGCATCCAGTTCAACTTGCGCAACCTCTACCGCCTCTCCAAGGCGCTGTTCCCGCCCGAGCCCATGGTGAGGCCCCGCGAGGCCCGCGCTGCCCAGGGGGAGCGGCCGGGGGGCGCCGTGGGAGGACTGTGGCCTGCGCGGTGGGCGGCCTGCCGGGGCTGTCCACTCTGGACTGCACCCCGGACCCCAGCCGGCTTGGCAGCCGCGGGCTGCTGAAGGTGGAGGTGCCGGGGCACCCCTCCCACTGCCCACGCGCCCCCCTGCCCAGGTGCTTCGAGAGATGTGCAAGCAGGGCTACCGCGACGGCCTGCGCTTCCTGCGGCGGAACGGTTCGTGGGCGCCCCGCGGGGGGACGGTGGGCTCTGCTGCCCCCTGCCGGCCACCGCCGCCCTGACGGCCATCCGTCCCCCAGGCCTCCTGAACCGGCCCAACCCCCTGCTGGCGCTGCCCCCCGCGCGCCCCCTGGCGGCCGAGGACGAGGAGGCGGAGGAGCCCCTGCCAACCGCCCGGGAGGACCACATCCTGGAGCACCTGCCAGCGCGGCTCAACGAGGGTGCGCGGGGGGAGGGAGGGCGGCGGGGGACTCTGGGGAGCACACACCCGACGGCGGCCGCCGGAGAGCTGGGGGGCAGGGGGCGGGGTCCCCTTCCCGCTGGCGGCGACCTCCCTCCTGCACCCCTTCCCCCGCAGCCCTGCTAGAAGCCTGCGTGGAGCCCAAGGATCTGCTGACCACGCTCTCCAACATGCTGCCCGTGCGCCTGGCCACGGCCATGATGGTGCCCTACACGCTGCCGCTGGAGAGCGCTGTGTCCTTCACCATCCGGTGCGCGGCGTGGGGCGGGCGGGTGGGGCACGAAGGCCCAGGGTCCTCCTTGAGTGGCGGTCACCCCAGAAACAGGCGGCTGATGGCGGGGACGGCCCAGAGGCTGAGTCAGGGCTCCCAGGCGGGGGCACAGGCGGCTGAGGCTGCCCTGCCTGCGCCCCCCCAGCTTGCTGGAGTGGCTGCCTGACGTCCCCGAGGACATCCGGTGGATGAAGGAGCAGACCGGCAGCATCTGCCAGTACCTGGTGATGCGCGCCAAGAGGAAGCTGGGCAGCCACCTGCCCTCCAGGTGAGCACGCCGCCCCCCTCCCCGCCTCGCCCCGCAGAGCCTTGGGGGCGCCCGCTGAAGCGCCCTCCCTCCCGCCCAGGCTGTCGGAGCAGGTGGAGCTGCGTCGCACCCAGTCGCTGCCCTCAGTGCCGCTGTCCTGCGCCGCCTGCAGCGAGGCGCTGCCCGGCTGGATGCGCAACAGCCTCCTGCTCGGGGACGCGCTGGCCAAGTGGGAGGAGTGCCAGCGCCAGCTGCTGCTCGGCCTCTTCTGC
Source organism: Talpa europaea (assembly GCF_964194135.1). Taxonomy (NCBI): domain Eukaryota; kingdom Metazoa; phylum Chordata; class Mammalia; order Eulipotyphla; family Talpidae; genus Talpa; species Talpa europaea. The sequence continues at coordinate 336,481 of NC_140073.1, forward strand.
ACCAACGTGGCCTTCCCGCCCGATGCCCTGCGCGTGCGCGCGCCCCCCGGCCCCGCGGCCCCGCCGCCCCCGCAGCACCCCCCGGGCCTGCCCCCCTGCTGAGCACCCAGCCGGCCCCCGGGGCCCGGTGCCGAGGGCCGGGCCCCCAGCTAACCTGCCCCGTGAGGCGGGCCCCGGGGCCGGCCCAGACCCCCATTGGGTCTGCCCATGCTGGGCGCTGGGAGGGGAGGGGGTGTGCCCGCCGCTCACCTGCTGCTTGGGGCGGGAGGGAGGGAGGGAGGCGGCGCGCCCCTCCCGCCTCGCCTGTGCCTGCGCTGCTCCTCACTGGGCGCCCGCAATGTTATTGCCCCTGGACGGGCGCCTGCCCAGCGCAGCGACTTCATGTTTTGCTGAAGGATTATTTATTTTTGCCAAAGCAGATTTAATAAACGCACAGCTCAGCCCCTGCCTCCTCCCCGTGTCTGACTCTACAGCTGCAGGGCGCCTTCCTGGAGCCCGGCTTGGGGCCGCCCACCTGGCCACCGGCCTCTCCCGAGGGCCCGTGCCCTCGCCCTCTGCCAGCCGCCGGCCCTGGGCGCAGCACCCCAAGAGCCAGCGAGAGCTCCCGGACCAAGATCCTTGCTAAATAAAAACAAAGGCGTGTTTACAAAAGGTGGCACCTGCACACCACGCTCCATGGTGACAGCGGGCGTGGGGCTGGTTTCAGGGTGACAGTTGTGGAGGGTGAGGTCCGGAGCCGTGGCCTGAGGGTGCGGGTGCTGCCCCACCTGGGTGTTTGGCCGGGCGCTGCCCCAGCTGGCTGGTCCTCTCCCACCTCCTCCTGGCGAGCTGCCTGCACCTCCTCTCTCTGTGCCTGGGCACCGCCCACCCAGGGAGGGAGGAGGTCTGCCACATCCCCGGGGGTCAGATCTGGCCTGAAGGGAGCTGGGCCTTGTCTTGGAGGAGGCACCCTCTGTCCTGGGCAGCCTGGGGGATACCAACAACCCTTGCTGGTGACAGAGGGACCCACGGGGTCAGGGGCGCACGTGGCTGCTCTTCTAGAATGCGTTGCACCCAGGTTCAGCGCCACCTGCCCCTCCTGGCAAGGGGAAGGGCGTGGGGTGCAGCCCCCAGCCAACAATAACGGCAGGTAGTGGGACCCGAGGACCGGGAGAGCCGGCTGGGCAGGTCCCCGCGCTGGTGCCAGGGGCCGCCCCCTCTGGTCTCAAGGTCCCGGCCTCTAGGCCCAGCCCCCAGCCTGCTCTAGCTCCACCAGGTCCCAGGCTCCGGCGCAGGCCTCCGCCCGGCTGCTCCTCCAGGTGGGTTCTGGGGAGGGTCCAGGCCGCGCTGCCCACGGCAGAGAAGAGCATGGGACCCCGAAGGTCACCCCCAGTGCCTCCTCCCAGCCCTCCCCACGGGAGCCCCAGCTGGGCTGTGCCCCAGCAGGAGGGTTGGGGGCACCCCGAGGGCGCACACCATCCATCTTCTCTGTCGCGCGTGTTTCTTCTTTAAAAACGGGAAAAGCGAAGTGGGGCGGCGCAGGGAGGCGAGCCAGGCCCCCCGCGGCAGCTCCCGCCCGGGAGCGGCCCCTCCCGCCTTTTCCTGCGCTCTCGGGGCGCCGGCCGAGCGCCGGGGTCGGGGTCGGGGCGCGCGGGGCGTGGTGCGCGCCGGGCCGCCCCCGAGGCGGGGACGCGGCGGGGCGGGCGGCGGCCGCGGGGTCGCGGAGCCGGGCCTGGGGCCGGTGGCGTTTCCGGCAGGAGCGGGCGGCGGGCGGCGGGCGCGGGGCAGGTGCGGCGGCGCCGCGGGCAGGTAGGAGCCGCGCGCCCGCCGCCGTGGCCCGCCGCGCCCCGCGCTCGCCGGCCCGGGCGCTGGCGGCCAGGGTCGCGGCCACGCCGGGCTCGCCGCGGGGCGGGCGGACGGGGCGGCCCTCCCGGCTCGGCTCCGGCGCCTCTTCCGGCTGGAAGGACCTCTGGCCCCGGGCGGGGCTCTGCTCCTGGGGCGCTGCCCTCGCCGCCGCAGGCCTGCCCCGCGGGACTGCGCCCCCGCCGGGAAGCGGCGCGGGGAGAACCGGGGGGCGCCGCAGGCAGGACCCGCTCGCGAGGGCGGCGCCCGGACGACAGGGTCTCCGATCAGCGGGGGTGGCCGAGCGTCCGGCCGCGGGGCTGCTGGGCCAGCCCGGGGGTTCCCGATAAGGCCATGCGGGGCCCGGGCGCCCCCAGCCGCGCACCTGCAGGGGCCTGGGGCTGCGTGGGAAGAGCTGCCCACCGGGCCCGCCGGCCACCGGCCAGGAGGGGCAGAGCCCGGGCTCCGGCTGCACTTGGCTGTGCCTGGCGGAGGCCGGGGGAGTCGGCCCGGGACCCAACTGCAGGACGCGCGCCCCGCGGTGCCCGCAGCTGCCCCGACGGCCCAGCCCCGGCTCCCCCGGCACTGGCTCGCTCCCGGCCACCAGCCCAGCCCACGCCGCCCATGGGACACCCCGGCCTGTCTCGCGGCCTCCCCTGGCACCCCGTCTGGCCGCTCCCCCTCCCGCCCGCGGGGAGGGCCCCCGCATCCGCAGCCTCCTCGCCCCTCCCCACCTTCCCTTCTCCTTGGCTTCGCAGCGCCTGACGGCGGAGCCCCCTCCCGCATGGCCAGCCCCGGGAGGCCGGGGGCCGCGGGGGCCCAGGAGGACGGGGAGGATGCTGGGGGCTGCGGGCGCAGCGGGGCCTCGGTGCTGGAGCGGGCGCAGGAGCTGTTCCTGCTGTGCGACAAGGAGGCCAAGGGCTTCCTCACCCGGCTGGACCTGCAGGTGAGCCCCGCTCCCTCCCCTGCCCCGGCCGGCCCCCCCCCCCCCAGCCCCAGCCCTGAGCTCGGCTGTGCTTGTGCGGCCAGGGCCTCCAGAGCGACCTGCCCCTCACGCCGGAGCAGCTGGGGGCCGTGTTCGAGAGCCTGGACCAGGCCGGCGCCGGCTTCCTCACGGCGCGGGAGTTCCGCCTCGGCCTGGGTGAGCCCCGGCCCGGCCCGCGTGGGCCTCGGCCTCCCGCCCCTGGAGCCAGGGCGAGGCGCAGGCAGAGCAGGCCCGCGGGGAGCCCCCGGCCCGGCCAGGTGGCCGCGCCAGGCCTGCCTGCGTCGGAGCCCGGAGCCCGCCTCCCGCGGCCGGCCTGGAGCTGGACCCGCGCAGGAAAAACAGGAAACCGGCTCAGACAAAGGGCAGGACAGGGCCAGGGCCGCGCCGGGCGCTGACCCACGCGCTCTCTCCTCCCGTGCGCAGGGAGGTGCGTGGGAGCGGAGCGGGCCCCGGGCCCGCCACCCGCCTGGGCGCCAGAGGAAACCTTTGAGTCGGGCTGGCCGGCGCCGGGCCCCGGGGGCGCCCCGGAGGAGGAGGAGGACGAGGAGGAGGCGCGGCCGCGCGCGGCGCTGGAGCGGCTGGGGGTGGCGCGCGCGCTGGCGGAGTGAGTCCTGCCCCGGCTGGCGCGGCCCGACCTCCCCGGCGCCGGCCGAGATTTCCCGCAGAATTTGCATCGCGGCCGCGGGGAGGTGGCGCGGCGGGCGCGGGGCCGGGTGCGCGCTCCTGCCCACGGGGGCGCGACACCCTCTGCGGGCACGCACCCCGCCGCGGGGGCGCCCTCGGGGCTGCTGTGGGCGGCGCGTCCAGGCCGGCGGGGGCGGGGGGGGTGGCCCTCCGGGGGGCGGGGAGCCGCACCCCCTCGGCTGCGCGGCTGCAGCCCTGCCCACCTCCTCAGACAGCGGGCGGTGCGGACGCTCTGGACCCGGCTGCAGCGCGAGCGGCCCGAGATGCTGGGCTCCTTCGAGGACGTCCTGATGCGCGCGTCCGCCTGCCTGGAGGAGGCGGCTCGAGAGCGGGACCGCCTGGAGCAGGCGCTGCGGCGGTGAGGCCGGGGCCGGCGGAGGAGCTGGGGCCGGGGCGCCGCGGGGGGCTCTGACCGGCCTCTGCCCCTCTGCGAAGGCGGGAGAGCGAGCACGAGAGGGAGGTGCGGAGTCTGTGCGAGGAGATGGAGCAGCAGCTTCGCGACCAGCGCCAGCGCCTGCAGACCCAGGTGGGCGCCCCGCCCCGCCCCGCCATCTCCGATGCGGGCCGCCCAGGGCGAGGCGTCTCAGGTGCCCGCCCTGCACCCCAGGACCTCCCGCGGGAGGAGCAGAGGGGCCTGCTGGAGCTGGAGCTGCACCAGCGGGAGCAGGAGCTGGAAGGTGCGGGCGCGCGGCAGCGGGAGGTAAGCGGCGCCCGACAGCAGAGAGGGGCAGGCCGGCGTCGCCCCCACGGTCACCCAGCGCTGGGCAGAACCTTGCGGTCCCCTGGGCCTCCCTGTTTGAAGTCCAGATGTTGTTGGGAGTCCGGAGCAAACGCAGCCTCCCGGGGAAGTGGGGGGCCCTCTCGAGCCTCGACCTCCCCACCTCTCCAGCTGGAGCGGCAGCTGCAGGCCCAGGTCACCGAGCAGCTGGAGGCGCGGGCGCAGAACGCCCAGCTGTGGCTGGCCAACGAGGCGCTGCGCACGCAGCTGGAGGGGGCGCAGGAGCAGCTCCGCCAACTGGAGGGCGACGCGCAGGGCCGCCGGGAGCAGGCCCAGAGGTGCGGGGCGGGCCTGGAAGGCGGAGGGTAGGGTGTGCCGCCGGCTGGGGTCGCTGGGTGTTCAGGCTGGGGCGCTGCCATCCAGATCTGCGCACCAGTGCCGCCCCCTAGGTCTGTGGGCCGCAGGGTCCTCCAGAGGGTTGGGGTGCTTCTGCAGAGCCCCCCGCACCGTCCCCCTGCCCGCAGAGACGTGGTCGCTGTCTCCAGGAACATGCAGAAAGAGAAGCTCAGCCTCCTGCGGCAACTGGAGCTACTCAGGTGAGGCCCTGCTCCCCACGTCAAGGAAGTCCTTCCTCGTGTCTGCCCGCCACCCTTCATGCTGCGGCTCGGCCGGACGCCTGTCTTCTGGTCTGAGTGAACCCAGTGCCCGCGTGCCTCACCCAAGGACGCTGCCCCTGGGGGTCCTGAGAGCCCTCTCCCCTCCCTAGGGAGCTGAACACGCGGCTGCGAGACGAGAGGGACACCTGTGAGGCCAGGTGGTCAGGCAGCGGCCACAGGAAGGCTCTGACCACAGCGCCACTGCCAGGCCCCCCCCGCTGCTGTTGCTGCTGCTGCTGCTGCAACTGGGCTTGCCCCCCAAGACGGGGCTCTGGCCACTTTCCCAGCGCCCACTGACCAGCTCCACGGGACACACTGGAGAAGCTGCTCCGTGAAGGCAGCTCCTCACTGGCCTGCGGGGCCTCTGCTCAGGAGGCTCCCATCCTGCAGCCACAAAGGAACTGAGCTGGGGGGTCAGGGGCACATGCACCCCACCAGCACCCCACACGTCCCCATCCCATCAAACCCACACCATCCAGCAGGAAACGCCCTCCAAATAAAGCCCCCCAGATGCCCTGCACCCTCCTCGCCCCTGTGTGTGCCACGGCATTTGTGTGTCACTTGGCGAGGTGTCCATGGCGCGTGTGTGGCACCGGCCATATCCCTGTGGTGGGCTGCGCACTCCCGCCATGCCCCAGTCCTCAGGCACTCTCGGGACGAGGGGAACGAGGCCCACTGCCTCACCAGTGGACACGCTGGCCAAGCCCTCACAAGCCAGTCCTCGCGGGCCAGCTCTGCCAGGCAGGACCTCAGTGGGGCCTCCTGGGGCCGCCTCCCAAGCCTCGGTAGCTGCCAGGCCCAAATCCTGAGCAGGGAACGCGGAGTGGGCTCCGGAATGTCTGTGGGGACCGGAGCGTGCGACCGGGTGGACCTGGCAGCAGGGCCCCTGGCGTCCTCACTCCCCCTCTGCCCCACGGGGCCCAGATGCTGCCCTTCCTGCCGGGCTCCCCAGGCTCTATGCCCTCCAGACTGGAGCACCTCTTCAAGGACAGGGCACCCGCTTCCGCAAAGCACGCAGGGCGGCCTCTCCCCCGCCGCTGACCACACTGCCAAGCCTGCTGCCCCCAGGCATCCGTCGGGGCCTCCCGGTGGCCCTACATGTGGGGGAGATTAAGGCCCATGAGCCCGCGCAGCAGGACTGGATCTCCGACAGGGTTCGGGGCCTCTCTGGGGTCTCCCCAGCACCCCAGTCCAGTTCCTGAGGGGATGGGTCCCGGCTGGGCTGGGCGCCCCGGGCGGCGGCGGCTCTCCTGGCCGCTGCAGTCTCTGGTCGCCCCCAGCGCCGCTGCCATCCCGCCCGCGCGTCCCGGGGGGGGGCACCTGCCCAGGCCTGGCCTGCCCTCGCGGGGCCTGGCGGGGCCCGGGGCGGGGCCGGGGGCGGGGCGGGCCCCGGGGGCACCGGGGGGCGGGGCGCCGGGGCGGGGCGGGGCCCGGGGGCGCCGGGGCGGGGTGCCGGGGCGGGGCGGGGCGCCAGGCGCGCCCGCCGGCCCCCGCCGCGCACTGCCCGCCCCCGCAGCCGCGGCCGCCCGAGCTCCGAGTCCGACCCGACGCGTGGCGGGTGAGTGCGCGCCTGGCCGGGCCCCGAGCGCGCGGGCCCCGGGGCGCGGCCGGTCCCTCGCCGGCGCTGGGGGGGCGCGGGCGGCCGCGGGGCGGGGGCGCGGGCGGGGGCGCGGGCCGCCCGGGCCGCTCATTGTCCCGCCGCCGGCCCCGCCCTGCGCCCGCCCTGCGCCGGGGCTCGTGGGCGGGCCGGGCGGGGGGCGGCGGCGCTGGCCCCGCGCGCGCCGGCCCGGCCCCCCTCCCCCCCCCGGCCGGCGGAGCGGGGTCCGGGTCCCCCTGGGGGCGCGCGGCTGGGGTGGGGCAGCGCAGGCCGGGCCGCGGCAGCTATTTCGGGCGCCCTGTCCGGTCACATCCGCCGGGCACTCCCGGGAAGGGGGCCGGGCCAGGGCGGCCGCGGGCCGCTCCCCTGTCCAGGACCGGCCTCCAGCGGCCGGGACCGCAGCCTGGCCCGGCGGGGCGGGGCGGGGCGGGGCGGGGCGGGCCCTGGAAGGGCCGGCTGGGCCCGGGACGGAGGGCTCAGAAATGTCCCCCGTCCTGCCCCACCCTGGTGCGGACCAATATACCCGGCCAGGCCTGCTCGCAGTGGACCCTGCCTGCCGAGGCGGGGTGGCAGGGCCCGGGGCAGACGTGCGGCCGCGCCTGCTCCTGGCGGAGCTCCGGGCCGAGCTTCCGACTCCCGCCCCACGCAGGCGCAGGTCCTGCCAGCCAGGTGAGGGCGGCGGGGACGCCCAGCCCGGCCCCGCCCCGGAGGCGCTGGTGTCCAGCCGCCCGGGCAGGCGGGGTGTCCCTGGGGGCCTGCAGCTGCCCGGTTGGGGCAAGAGCCCACGAGGGGGGCGGTGGGGTGGTCTCCCCCCGCGCCGGAGGGTCCGCCCTGGATGAGTCCAGGGGCCGCCTAAGGCCACGGACTGTGGCAGGCCACCCAGTGACGTCCCCTCCAGAGCGGCCGGGGAAAATCGTGGGGGGTGGGTGGGGCCACATGAGCTCACCCGAGGTGCCTGCCGGTGCTCCCCCCCACCTCGGCTGCCAGGGCGGGTGAGTCAGCTGGTGAGGACTTGGGGTCCAGGAAGCCGGCCTCTGCCCATCCGGCGCTGCCCTTATCCTGGCTCTGCCACAAGCTTGCGCCCTGGCCGTGGCCTTGGGCAGCCCCACCACCCCGCAGAGCCCCGCCTCCAGGGACACACCCATGCCCGCCCGCAGGCGCCGGCCTGGACGTGGGTCCCTGCCTGTCCCCACTGGCATCTGCAGTGAGCGGCCTGCCCCCGACAGCCGGCCACCCCAGGATGGGCGAGTTCAGTGAGAAGAGTGGGACCTGCGGCACCGTCTGCCTCAAGTACCTGCTCTTCACCTTCAACTGCTGCTTCTGGGTGAGCCACAGGAGGCTGGGGTGGCCCCCCAGCCCTGGGCCAGGGGTGGTGACTGATGCGTACCCACAGCTGGCCGGCCTGGCCGTCATGGCAGTGGGCATCTGGACGCTGGCCCTGAAGAGCGACTACATCAGCCTGCTGGCCTCGGGCACCTACCTGGCCACGGCCTACCTACTGGTGGTGGCGGGCATTGTCGTCATGGTGACCGGGGTCCTGGGCTGCTGCGCCACCTTCAAGGAGCGGCGGAACCTGCTGCGGCTGGTCAGTAGGGCATGGCCCCTTGGGGCAGGGGGACCTGGGTGGGGGCTCCCCACCAGGCTGCCGGGGCTAAGGCCCTGAGGGGGCAACAAGGGAGTGACCGCACCTCCCAGCTGGGCCAGCCACTGGCGGGGGCAGCTGCTGAGGGCCCGTGGAGGGCCGCGCCTGGACACTGGGAGTCTTTGCCAGGTGGGGTGTCTACCCCCGCCTCACTGGGTCGTCCCCCCCCAGTACTTCATCCTGCTGCTGCTCATCTTCCTGCTGGAGATCATTGCTGGCGTCCTGGCCTATGTGTACTACCAGCAGGTGAGCGCCGGTGTGGGGAGGGGGTGCCGATGCAGGCTGTGTCTCCCGGGGCTCCGTGGGCCGTGCTGTGGCTCCTCCCTGCCCAAGCCCCCTGCCCCAGGCTGGCATCCGACCCTCCCTCTTCCCGCCCCGCGAGCCCCCCACTCCCCGCCCCGCAAGGAGGGTCTGAGCCTCTGCATCCCCCAGCTGAATGCTGAGCTCAAGGACAACCTGAAGGACACCATGACCAAGCGCTACCACCTGCGGGGCCACGAGGGTGTGACCAGCGCTGTGGACAAGCTGCAACAGGAGGTAGGGCCGTGTGGGCCGGACGGGGCTGGGGTCCCCAGTGCTGCAGGGCGCTCAGCTGGCTGTGCTTCCTGCAGTTCCGCTGCTGCGGCAGCAACAACTCCCAGGACTGGCGGGAGAGCGAGTGGGTCCGCTCGGGCGAGGCCGGCGGCCGGGTGGTCCCTGACAGCTGCTGCAAGACGGTGGTGCCGCACTGTGGGCAGCGGGACCACGCCTCCAACATCTACAAGGTGGAGGTAGGTAGGCTGGGTGGGGGTGGGGGGGGCAGCCAGGCCCCCGGCCACCACCGGCTCAATCCCCGTGCCTCCCATCAGGGCGGCTGCATCACCAAGCTGGAGACATTCATCCAGGAGCACCTGAGGATCATCGGGGCCGTGGGCCTGGGCATCGCCTGCGTGCAGGTGGGGGTGGCGCTTGCGCTTGGCATTGCCTGCGTGTTAGGGGGGTGGGGTGGGCCATGGGCGCACCCCCTCATGCCCCGGCCTGCACGCAGGTCTTCGGCATGATCTTCACCTGCTGCCTGTACAAGAGCCTGAAGCTTGAACACTACTGAACTCCGCCCCCCTGCTGCCACCGGCCCTGCACGCCCCTCCTGCCTGAGGAGCCCCAGCCTGTGCCTGCCCCCCACTGTGTGCTGTGTGCCACCACCCCATCTGGGGCCCCACCCCAGGGGAGCGTCAAGTGCCTTCTACTGAGTACCCAGGCTGTAGCCTGGGCCCACCCCAGCTGTCCCTCCAGCAGGGAGAGAGTTCTGATGCCCCCCCCCCCCACCGCTGCATCTTGAAGACACGGGAACTTGGGTGACTTCTACGTGGCAGTGGGGGGGCCTGGGAAGTTCAGGGGTGCTGGGCAGCAGCAAGGAGTCATGGTCCTGCCCAACCCTTCCCTCCTCCAGCTGCTGGCTGCAGGCGGGCTGGGGTTTTGTCCAGTGCTGTCTCACCCGTGCCCACAAGGCCCCGCCCTGCTCAATAAACACTCGTGAACAGCCGCAGACTCGCCCCATCAGCCACTGGGCCTGGGTCTTCCGTCCGGGTGGGGGACAGGCCCACCCACCAGTGCCTGAGGTGTGGGCAGGGCGGCCAGGCTGTGAGCTCAGGGCCCACGGGCTCAAGGGAGAGGAGGGAGGCCAGTGGGAGGGTCAGCCGAGCAAGGCCTTGAGGCAGAAAGAACCTTGAGTGTGCCGAGTGGAGAGGGGTGGCCAGGGTCCCTGGGGAAGGGAGTCAGCCCTCTGGAGTGAGGGGTGAGGCAGGGTGGGTGCTGTTGATGAGGTGCCCGTGACTGTGGAGTCTGGGCTGGCTGTACAGGTGGGTGCGCCTGCCCACTCAGAATAGGCAGAACCAGGAAGGTTCTGGCTGTGGGGGGTGGGGAACACCCTAAGAATGCCATTCAGGGCCCTGGAAACCTGGTTCTTTGCATCCTGCCAGAGGACCTGCGCCGGCCGCAGAAGGGCTCCACCAGGGTGGGGGGAGGGTACCACAGCCCTGCTGGGGCCCTGACCCAGGTGCCCTTGGCTTGGAGAGCAGGGCCCACGGGAAATTCCCTCCAGGCGGCCGCGGAGGCGCAAGCAGGCAAGTCAGGCTCTTGTGGGTGTGCTAGGCCTTTACTGGAAGGTTCCCTCCTCAGTGGGAGGTGGTGCCCACGGGGCTGCAGGAGGCCCCATGGCTCAGACACCGGGTCCGCGGGATGGGCTCCGGGCTGGACGGGGAGGGCGGTCAGCGATCACTTCTCCAGGGGTGCATAGTTGAGCAGCTTCTCAATCAGGTCCACGTGGGCCAGCAGCATGCGGCGGCAGCAGTAACGCTTCAGGCCCAGGGCGTCCAGGGCGTCCCTGCAGGCCAGGAGAGAGCAGTGGTCACCAGGGCACTCGCAGGCTCCAGCCCCACTCCCCCTGCTGCTGGCTCCCCGCAAGGAGTGGACCGACACCCCCACCTCCCGGCTCAGGACTGGGCGGGGCCCCGGGGTGGGGCCGGGCGCGCACATGTGGCCACGCTGAGCCAGAATCCCGGGGTCCGGCCGCGGGGCCTCCCCTCCCGGCCCCCGCCCCGGCTACGCCGCCGGCAGCCCAGCGCCCTCCGCCCGAGCCCGCCTGGGTCCGCAGAGCGCGGGGGCCCCGCAGCCCCCCCGGGCCGCGCAGGCGGCGAGCGGCTCTGCCCGGGGAGAAGCGCCGTCCCGAGGGCGCCGCCCCCACCCGCCGAGGCCGCGCAGGCCCCGGCAGACCCGCGCCGCGCGCCGCCAGAGGAGGGGGGGCCGGGCCCGCCGCGGCGCCCCGGGGCGGCCCCGGTCCAGGCCCGGCCGCCGCCGCCCGCGGAGCCGGCCCGCTCGGGCGCAGCGCTCGGGGCGCCGCAGGGCCCGCGGCTCACCCCTCGGTGTACTCGGCCTGCAGCAGCCCCAGGTAGGCCTCCCACTTGTTGCCGACGATCTTGCCGCAGGTGAAGCAGCGCACGGGGATGATCATGGCGGCGCCGCGCCCGCCCCGTCCCCGTCCCCGTCCCCGTCCCCGTCCCCGCCCCGCCGCTCGGCCCCGCGCGCCCCGCCCCGCCCCGCCCCGCCCCGCCCCGGGCGCGCCCACGCCGCGGGGGTCGCGGCGCCCGCCCGCCCCGCCCCGCCCGCCCCCAAACCCCCGCCCCGCCCGCCCCCCAGCCCCCGCCCCCCAGCCCCCGCCCCCGCCGCCGCGGGCCCCTCCGAGCGCCGCGGGCCCCGGGGCGCGGCGGGAGTCGGAGGCGCCCCCCGCCCCCGCTTGGTACAGTCCGCGCTACGGCGTCCGCGCGGGGCCACGGGGCTCGGCGGCGGCGCTTCGCGTTTCTCGTGCCCGCCCGGCTGACAGCCGCGGGGCCCGGAGCCGCGTCGCCCCGGGGCGGTGTGGCGGGCGCGTCCCCGCCGCCCTCCTGCCCCGCCGGAAGGGGCCGGCCGGCCTGGGCCCCCGCGGGCCCCCGCGCGCTCGCCCGCGCCGCAACCCGACCGGCCCGGCCGCTCCCCGGCGCCGCCCCTCCC
>NC_140073.1:2204235-2367980 GCF_964194135.1 Talpa europaea
GCCGCCAGCTATGGGGGCCCGGGGTGATTGGGAAGATTCAGGTCTTATTGAAAACCGTCCTTTCATGCAAGACGCTGTGACAGAGCAGGGACCCTGCAGAGAGGGGACGGTGACACCTTGTCCACTCCTGCTTCTGCAAGACGCTGCAGACCCGAGAGTTCCGGGGGGCCAGGCGGGCACCCCGCCACCTGTGGCCACTCCCTCTCCCCCGGAGAACCCACGGAAACCAACGGGACTGGCCTTTCCAACCTGGCATCTACCAAAACACTCGCCGCTCACAGACGGGTGAAAATTAATTTCCTTTCTTCCTGAGCCACAAAAGCAGATTAAAATCCATGCTGCAGCGAGCGGGCGCCGGCCTCCACCTCCCGGGCCCCGCGGACAAGCACCCGCCCGGCCCAGATAAAGCGGCCGAGGAGGCACTTGAGAAAGCCGCACCGCTGCCCCCGCAGCAGCTGAAAGCTGGGGTGTGACTCCGCTCGGGGTGATCAAACGGCTAGTCAAGGACGCTGTCAGGAGCAGAATGAGATTCCAAATAAATTAGCCATGTCCGAGAGGCCGACGCAGCGCCGGATTAAGGCGCACAAAGAACACACAATTTATTCAGCCTACCTCGTCGGAATCCTGAACAGCCTCGCCGCGGCTCTCCCACCTCGGGCTCAGGTCCCCGGACCAGGACAAAATGAGCCCCACTTGGAATGCGGGGCTCAGATATGTGCGCACAGAGTGGGGGGCTTCCAGCCTCCATGCAACAGCGCTTTGACGAGCATCTCGGGGCCACCCGCAGGTCCCCGGGGAGGTGCCCTTACACCCCACGAGGGCGTGCAGGCTCACATCTGCGTGAGGGCGCACACTTTGCAAGGCCCGACCCGGGCGCGGGAGAGGGGTGGCCCCCGTTTCCGCTTAACCCTTTGGGACTTGGGGAGAAGCACCCCGCCCGCCCTCCAGGGAGGTGGCTCCGCAGGGTGCCTGGACGCAAAGGTCGTGGCATCTTTTAGGGCGACAAGCCGGGAAGCTGTGGCCGGCGTCTTTTGCCAATCCCGACTGTCCTCGGCGACGCCTCGCTAATATATTCAACTGCCCTAAAAACAATTTCTTTTTTTATCAATGAACCCAGACGGCTTTCACACGCCAACAAACGCCCTTTGAAAGAGTTAATGGCAGAGGTCTGTGCGGCTTCGGGGAGGCACCTTTGAAGGCTGTGTGGGCCGTATGTGGGCCACGAAGGCCCGGGCGAGTGGCAGGGGGGCCTTTCTCTTTCACAGGGAAGGGGTGGGAGTCGGAGGAGAGGGATTTGCTTTGCAGCACTAATACCTTTGCAGGAGATAAAACCAGCAGGAGTTTTGAGAGGAACTGGGAGGAAGTGGGAAGGAGCGTCAAGACGCCTGAGAAATGCGCGCACAGAAGATTTTCCCAGAAACGCGAGGGGCGGGGGCAGATAACCTAGCGGCAATAAATTGAAAAAAGAACTGTACTGGGGGGGGGGGGTCTCAGCAGTTTCCCAGGTACGACCTGCCTTTGCTCCCTGGATTTCTAAGTAAAAAGGGGAGACACGGACGTGAGGACGGGGCTCGGGTCCCTGGGAGGCCGGCCGTCAGGCACAACATGCTTTTCCAGGGGAGACTGCGTGGGTCCTGGTGCTGGGGGGCGGCAGCTGCCCCGAGGCCTCGGGACCCCTGTGGGCTCCCAGCATTGGGTGGAGCCGCAAGGCAGGGCCTCGTGGATCCCCCGCGGTGCCACTGGGCCCTTTCTGAGCTGATTTTTAGGCATCCTTCATCGCATTAACCCTGTCGTTCACCATCTGGGTTCCGGGAGCTTGTGAGCCAGAGGACTGCCATTCCCAGCGTCCGTCAATTCCCAGAGACAGTTAGCGACACCTCAGATAGAAACCGACCACCCAGAACCTGAGCCCGACACTCCTTTGCGGGACCCTCACTCCCAAGCCGTTATCCCCTGACCTAGCCCTCCCGGGGCCGGCACCAGGGACAGCCCAGCTCCCCCATGGACGCCGTAACAGACCCTTGTCCTCTGTCTTCCCTTCCCTCCGCCTCGTGACCTACTCCGGGGCGCCCACGTGTGGGACCCTGGGGTGTGGGGCCCTTCTTGGGGTCCGTGAGCAGCTGCCTCTCCACGGCGCCCGCCTGTGACCGCCGCTCTCACCCTAACTAAGTCACGAAACCTACATTTAAAAAGCTTATTTTCAATCATTTTTCAGGCTCTCAACTCACACCCTGGTGCCTCAGCCCCACCCCACCTCCCACCCACAGTACCCTCATTCCCCTTGTAAATAAATCTTTCTTTAAATTAAAAAAACAAAACAAAACATTCCTTATCTCCTCGTCTTCACCAGCTCTGCGCGTGGCTCTGTCCCCACCGCCTGGGCTGCTCCTTGCGCTTCTCATGGTGCCTTTCAATGACCGTCAGCCCAACGTGGAAGATGTTGTCAGCTGTGCTAAAGGCCTCCCAGGGACAGTAAGACAAGAAAAATAAGTTCACGTGTACCAGGGGGATCCCCAGGAAAGGGAGAGGTTCCAGGTTCCCTGCCCCACCCAAGGGAGGGTGGAGCTGAGCAGGGAGAGAAGAAGCTGCAGAGGAGACTGAGGAAGGAGGGAAGCAGGATGGAGCCAGGAGGAGCCCTGGAGGAGGCACATGGAGCCGAGAGACACGTGAAGACACTACACTTTCCCTTTGGTTGTGGACGGGGTGACAAAGACATGGGTGAGACCCGTGGGGAGGTGACAGTGGCAGTTTTTGTCTTGATTTTGATTTTGCTCTTTTCCTCCCAAACTTGTCTGGTTGATCTGATCCTTTTCTGTGGGTCCCCACTGGAAGGTGCTTTAGACTTGTGGCAGCTTTGGGACCTTGCTCTGGACCAATCCCATTTGGATGGAGTTTTACCCACGAGGGGACGGGTCACTTTGGGTGCTTGATTTAGAAACTATGTTCTTTGCCTTTCCTGTATCGTTCACTAATTGTATTAAAGTTCCTTCCCACTAAAATCTCATATGTTTTGTGTTGATGGAGCGGATGGCAGAACCTATTTAGAGCAGGCAGGTTTGCGGGGTCTGGGCTGCCCCGCTCCCTGCCCTGTAACACAAGGACTAAAGCAGACGCCACACTGCCACGATTCATGGTGACGGGGTCCTCTGGGTGGAAATTCCCAAAGACCTACAAGCAGTGACTCAGATGAGGAGGAGAATCTGCCCAGCCATCAAACCAGTGTGCAAGAGCCCCTTGGCCTGCTTGGCGAAGGTTCCAGCTCCCCCACACGTCCCGGGCGACAAGCACGTCCCGGGACCCACACGTCGTGGGTCGAAGCAAGCCGCACGTCCTCGCCCAACACAAACGAGACAAGAGTCACGGCCGCCATTTGGCTGCACCCGTGGGGGGCCCGGTTGTGGTAGGGAGGAGAGCGGCTTCCTGCTGGCTTTGAAGGAAAAGCCATGGGAGGTGGTGTTGTGAGGGCTCACCTGGCGGGGACCCGAGAGCTGAGCAGCGGCCGTGGCCAGCAGCCGCCGGGAAGTGACCGCGGAGGACTGAATCCGTCCACGAGCAGATTCCACCCAGATCCACCACTCAGGGGAGACCAGACCTCAGGTCCCTCGTGAGCACCTCAACCCCAGCCAGCCCGCCTGGACTCCTGCCCTCGAGAGCGATGAGCTGGCAACGGGTGCGGCCCCAAGTCAGAGCGCCCGCGGTGGTCTGTCACCCGGGCAGACACCCGCCCGGAGGGGACGGAGCGTGTCTGCAGTGCGGGAGCTGCTCGGAGCCTTAGTCCTTTGCGGGGAGCACATATGATCGCCACAAGCCCCTACCTCACGCCTCACACAGGAATCCGTTTCAGGAAGCTTAGTTACTCACTGGGACGCCGAACAACACCGCTTTTGGAGAGCGATCCAGAGGGACATTTTTATTGCCTCAGGCAGAGCCATTGTAACACACACAAAGTACCCAGTCAGGGGAAGATGTTTGCACTGATAGACCCCCAGGGAAGAAGACCCAAAGGGCATGTTCCAGGCCGGAGAGAAGTAGTCCTGGGGGTTAAGACAGGGAAAACACGGTCAGCAAAGAGGTATGGGGAGTATTTGGGGGGCTCTAAACACTGACTGTACAAAACAAACAAAAATCAGGTCTCATTCGGGGGAGCTAAAATACATGACCGCCACGTATGAGCAGACACTTGGCCAGAGTGGACACGGTCTCAGGCCCCGTGGGGCATCCCCGAGCTCCCGTTCTGCGTGGCTGGGGTTCTGTCTGGTGAGCACGTCCTCATTACCGGTGGATTCTGTGTTTGCAAATTCACCTGTGCTGAAATTTCTCTGTACCCCCCAAAATTACCCCCTGCAGGCTCTCGTCATCAGCAGACACACCCAGAGCTCTGGGCCCCCTGCGCTCCTGGCTGCACCAGCCACTTCAGCTCTCAGGCTGTGGACAAGGCTCTGCTCAGGGCCTGCCTGCTGGCCTACTTTTGGGCTTTTGCTGCTGACTTTGCTGCTGAAACGGCCCAAACATTGCCCTGAAGTGCTGAGACGGGCCTTCAGGAGCCCATGTGTGCACCGGGACCTGTCCAGGTGGGGCTTAGAGGGCGCAGGTGGGCTCGGGGCCAGCAGTGCCTTTAAAACAAGCTGTGCCCATCGGCTGGTGAAATATAACCGGAGCTCGCAGAAGCCGGGCCTGAGTTCCCGCCAGGAACCGGGCTCAGGAGTCACTGATTCAGGATTCGTGGCGACTTTCTAGGACAGGAATAGAGGGGTGCATAGAAGGCTGCCTGAACACCCTCAGGGTCCAGCACCTGGGCATAGGAAGAGGCCCCATCTTGGGACCGGGAGCCTGGGAGGGTGGGCTGGCCCGAGCTCCGCAGTAGGGCAGGCACAGGGCGGGCGAGTTCACTGTCAATTTGTGCAGACAGATGAAGAGTCCTGGAGCCTGCAGTGGCTCTTACAGCCTTAGCGCCCTCTCGGGAACCAGGCCCACAGGCAGCCAGGCAGGGGGGCGGCAGCAGGGGGAGCAGGCAGCGGGGAGGTGGGCAGCTGGGGTGGGGGGTGGGCAGCGGCTCTTCCTCTGCCTCTCTCTGCCGCTCTCCCTGTCAGTCTCATGGCCTCACTCAGGGCGCCGCTGCCTTCATCCTGATCCTCCACTTATACCTGCGCACGCCCACGCTCCCTGGGCCCAGGTGTGCATAGTTACAGGTGCACGTGCCCCGTGCTCACACTCCCGAGTGCTTTTTGCATAGGCCGCAGCAGCCAGCAACGGGACGGTGAGGACTATGGGCTGCTCCATTCACCCAAATAGCACCCAGTGTGCTGGACTTGGGGATCAGTCTCCCTGTTGTTGGCGTGTCACCTAAAGGCCTGGAAAAGGGTGAGCGATGTCTAAGCCTGTATTGAACATCTACCATGGGCCAGACACTGCCTGTACCCATTCAGGGGTGTCGGAAACTCCCTGCACAGGCTTCAATTTTCTGGGGTTCAATTTTCTGTTAACAAGAGGTGGGAAGCATGCCCTCATGTCTAAACACCTCCAGCCCCACTGTCGCGAGCCTAATATTTCAACCTCATGGCCCAAGGTGGCTGCTATACCCCTAGCCCTTGACCTAAAGCCTAGGCCAAGGAAAGTGCCCAGGAGGGGCAGTGAGATCTATGGAGAGCTCAGCGCACACAGCGGGTGCTGGAGGATGCCAAGCCCAGGGCCCTCCCTGGGCGTCTATCGCAGCGACCGCCGGCATTTTCAGGAAGGGAGAGCAGCCTGGCCTCACCTGCCAGCAGGTGACTTGGAGCTTGTTCCCATGGGGCAGGGGTTGTTCAACTATAGCCTGAAGTTCCTCTGGACCCACACCCTGTCTCCACGCCCTCCCACCCAGTCCGTCCTCCCTGCCCGCTGTCCTCAAAAGATGCCGAGACTGCTTTGGGGGTTTCTCCAGGAGCGCCCATCCTGCCTCTGGGGAGCCCAACCCAACTCCCTGGCTTCCTTGTCACCACCCTTAGAACAAACACCTCCACTGAGGCCAGCAACCACCCCTGAGCTAGGGGCTCGGACACCGGCTCTCGGGGAGACACCCCAGACTCAACAGCCATGCCTGGCGCCCCACCCTCCCTCGGCGGGTCTGCGCCAGCCCTTGATGAGTCTAGTCAGCCCCAGGGCCATCGCAGGCGGAGACACCAGGCCCTCCCTGCCAAGCCCCCACCTCATTGCCGACATTTCCCACCCAGGTAATCTGCAGTCTTGGCGCAGGCTGCACGGGTGAGGCGTCTCATGCCTCAGGGCCAGCTGTATGCTTGCCTGCGCCTGAGGGTGGGCGGGGCCAGCCGTGCCACACGCATGGAGGTCCGTTTCCCATCAATCCTGGAAATGAGACCCTAAGCCCAGGAGCAATGCGAGGCCTGGGGGCTTCCTGGGAGCTTGTAAAAGAAGTGAAAGACCTATACAAAGAAAATTATAAAACACTGTTAAAGGAAATAGAATAAGGGCCTCTCTGGCGGTGCAGGCAGTTGAGCGCAGCACTGTAAAGCTGTCCTTAGCCTCTGCAGTGACGGTTCGATCCTGGCTGGCTGTGGAGATACCCACATAGTGTGGCAGACCTCTGCTGTCTCGCCTGCTGCTCCCCTCCTCAGTGTATCTCGGTCAGTCTGCCTGTTCTGTTCCCCACTCTGTCTCTGGTGAATCCTCTCACCCTCCCACACATCAGGCCTGTGCCCCGGTTCTTATATAAAGAAATAAAGAAATAGAAGAAGACACAAGAAATGGAAAGACATCCCCTGCTCATGGATTGGAAGAATTAACATTATTAAAATGGCCAGCCTACCAAAACCAATATACAGATTCAATGCTATTCCAATAAAAATCTCAATGACATTCTTCAAGGAAACAGAACAAATACTGATACCACAAAAAACCACGAATAGCCAAGGCCCTGCTGATGAAAACAAAGGAGAAAGGAGGTATCACACTTCCAAACTTCAAGCTATACTACCAAGCCATAATAATTAAAACAGTTTGGTATTGGAACAAAAACAGACACACAGACCAGTGAAACCAAATAGAGAGCCCAGAAATAAAGCCAAACTTATATGAACAACTGATCTTTGACAAAGGAGCAAAGAATATGCAACAGAACATGGACTGTTTGTTCAATAAATGGTGCTGGGAAAACTGGACTTCCACATGCAAATAATGAAACTAGACCACTGCCTCTCACCAGGCACAAAAATCAACTCAAAATGGATGAACGAACTGGACATAAGACCTGACACCATTAAATACATGGAAGAAAATATAGGTAAAACACTACCAGACATACATTGCAGTAACATCTGTAAAGCCTCATCACCCAAAGCAAAGAAAGTCAAGGAAAAGAGAAACAGCTGGGATTACATCAAACTGGAAAGCTGCTGCACAGCAAAAGAGACATTAACCAAAACAGAGAGACACCCCACTGATTGGAAAAAAATCTTTGCACTCCAGCCGACTGATAAGGGACTGATCACAAAGATATACAAAGAACTCACACTGCTCAACAAAAACAAAGTAAACAATCCAGTCAAGAAATGGGCAGAAGAACTTAAAAGACATTTCTCCTCAGAGGAAATGCAAATGGTCAACAGGTGTATGAAAAAATGTTCAACATCCCTTATCATCAGGGAGCTGCAACTCAAAACCACACCGAGACACCACCTTACACCAGTGAGAATGGCACACATCAAAAAAACAAGCAACAACAAATGTTGGCGAGGATGTGGTGAAAGGGAACTCTCCTGCATTGCTGGTGGGAGTGCAAACTGGTCCAACCACTGTGGAGAGCTGTGTGGAGGTTCCTCAGTCTACTAAAAATGGAGCTACCATATGACCCAGCAATTCCACTCCTAGGGATCTACCCAAAGGACACAAAAACAGTGATTCAAAAGAGCACCTGCACCCCTATGTTTACTGCAGCACTGTTTACAATAGGTGAAACCTGAAAACAACCCAAATGCCCCAAAATAGATGACTGGATCAAGAAGATGTGGCACATATACACAATGGAATATTACTCAGCATTCAAAAAGATAAACTCATGCCATTCACAGCAATGTGGATGGAGCTAGAAGGAATGATGCTCAGTGAAATAAGCCAGAAGGAAAAAGAAAAATATCGGATAGTTTCACTTATAGGAGGAATACAGGGGAACCCAATAAGACATCAGTGTAAAAAAAAAAAACAAAACAGTACAAAACACCACAAAGCAAAAATGGACAATTATAAACCAGAGACATCCTGCAGGGGAGGAGGAGGGAGAGGGGTCAGAGGGAGGAGGGAGGCGCACGGGGGACTGAGGTGATGGTGCACGGGTGCCTTGGGGAAGGAAACTCTATGGGGACTACACCTGAGGGGGTGGGGGGAAGCAACTATTGTTTAAAAATGAACAGTGATGTAAAAAATCAAAAAATAAAAGAAGTCCAAGTCAGGAAAAAAAAAATCTTCTGTTTTCCCTTTTGTGTTCCAAGATTGCTTCAGGAGCAGGGGGGCAGCTGGGCGATGCAAAGGAAGCCGGGGCTTAAGATAACTCTGGAAGGACAGCCATCCCCTCCACCACGTTTCCTGCTGAGCAAGCATCTGACCAGCCCAGGCGTTGCCTGGAGGACCTCAGGCGCTGGGATGGGGGTGTCAGGAGCTCACGGGGACCCGCGGGGATATAGGCACCCTGTACCCCAGAGCCAGCAGGAAGAGCCAGCGGCAGTGAAGGCAGAAGGTCAGGCAGGGCTGGGGCCCCATCGCCCCCCTCAGCCTCAGCTCTGCTCAGACAGCGGGTTCCCCAGCAGGGCCCCCAGATCAGGCAGTGAGTTCAAGGAAAGCAAGTCGTAGAGTTGTGAATGAAGACTCGTGGACCGTGGGGCTTTTGCTTTCACGGATTCCTGCTTCCATAAAAAAAGAATTTATAGGGCCTCCCCTGTGGCGCAGCGGTTGAGCGCTGGGTTGCGAGGCTGCCCGCGGCCTCTGCGGCGCCGGTTCGATTCCCGGCTGCTCCCCGGCCACCAGAGGAGGGTCCCACATGGCGCGCAGACCTCTCCTGCCGCCCGCTGCTCCCCTCAGCAGTGTCCTTCGGTCCTTCTGCCTGCTCTGCTCCATGCTCTGCTCCCCGCTCTGGCTCTGGTGAATTCTCTCGCCCTCCCGCGCATCTGACTGTACCCAGTGCATGTATAAACAAAAAAACAAACGAACAAACAAATAAATAAATAATAAAATATTAAAAAAAAAAAGAATTTATAGAAAAATATGAAAGAAGACTTTAAAGAAGAATATATTTACAACCGCCTTGGAACAAGAACAATACGCACCACCTCTACGGGGCATGTGACAGGCGGTATATAAAGTACGACGTGTTGTTCTTCTCTGGGGCAGCTATAACGAAATGCCACAAACCAGAAATTTATTAGCTCATTCTGGAAATCAAAAACCCAAAATGCAAGTGTCACAGGGCGCTGCTCCCTGGAGGGCTGTAGGGAGGCTCCTGAGGCTGCAGGTGCTCCCCAGCTGTGGCCACATCCCCCTGGCTCTGCCGCGGGGTGACAGGGCCATCTCTCTATGCATCTGTGTGGTTTCCCTCCTTCTAGGGACCCTGGCCATTGGCCAGCTACCCCTCCCCCATTCCTGTACAACCTCTTAACCAATGGCATCTGCTAAGACCCCGTTTGTGAATAAGGCCACATTCTGAGGTTCATGGACACGCATTCCTCAGGGTCACTCTCCAACCCACTGAAACCAGATCCCCGTGGCACAAGCCTGGGCAAAAGTGGCTTTTTCTGGTGGCCTGAACGTCAGGGCTTTGTGGGTACCTCACCCCAGCACGTATAGCCTGAGGGCTGGCCAGCACAGGCCACTCGGAACACGACAGAGCAGCGGGCATTTCACTGCCTGCCGCCCCCAGTGTGTGGCCCCACTGGGGCTGGCTCTGGCCACGGCACCTCTGAGCCCAGGGGCCTGTGAACCTGCCCTGTGGTTCTGGTTGGGCTTTTCACTTTTGTTTTGCCACCTGGATTGTAAATGGACCAATCAGGTGTAAGCTCAATGGACCACTCAGGTTTGAGCTCAGTGAGTTAATTATTTGGATTGAAAATGAGGGCCTCCCCGGTGGCGCAGCGGTTGAGCGCTGGGTTGCGAGGCTGCGCGCGGCCTCTGCGGCGCCGGTTCGATCCCCAGCTGCTCCCCGGCCACCGGAGGAGGGTCCCACATGGCGCGCAGACCTCTCCTGCCGCCCGCTGCTCCCCTCAGCAGTGTCCTTCGGTCCTTCTGCCTGCTCTGCTCCCCGCTCTGGCTCTGGTGAATCCTCTCACCCTCCTTCCCGCACTTCTGACTGTACCCAGTGCTTGTATAAACAAAACAAACAAACCAGCAAACAAATAAATAAAGCATGCCTCTATAAAAAAAAAAAAAAAAGAAAATGAAAGGGAGGGCCTCCCCGGTGGCGCAGGCCATTGAGTGCTGCGCTGTGAAGCTGTCCGTCCGCAGCCTCTGCAACACCGGTTTGATCCTGGCCACACGGCCGGCGAGAATCCCATCTGGTGACGCAGACCTCTCCTGTCTCGTCCACTGCTCCCCTCAGCAATGTGTTTCATCAGTCTGCCTGTTCTGTTCCCTGCTCTGTCTCTGGTGAATCCTCTCACCCCCCTGTGCATCTGGTCTGTACCCCAGTTCTTGTATAAAAATAAATATATCTTTAAAAAAAGAAGAAAGAAAATGAAAGTGAGCTGATTGGTGTAATTGGCACTAATGGATGCTTAGGACTGAAAATGGTCCAGTCAGGCTTGCAGAGTAGAGAATCCTGAAAGAGGATATAAGGCAGGACAGGAACCAGCTCGATTCATTCTGCTCCAGGCCTCCACGGAGAGAAGGATTCGACAGACAGCCTCAGAAGAAGCATCAGTCAGATGACGCCCACGGGATTCAGCAACCCTGTAGTCCGCCAGACCCCCAGACCTTCACGGAGACCGGACCGCTGTACCGTCCCTGGCCCTGCCTCCGACATCGCCTGCAAGGAGCACCACTGGCCTGGCCTGGGGTCTCCAAAAGAGCTGGCTGCTGTGGTTGGTGCAGCCCAGCGACCCCCAGAGAGCAGTCACTGGTGCCTTTGACTCCGCCTCCTGGTGACCAGTGCTGCTGGCAGGTGACTGGCGCCCCGTGGCCGGCCACCTCTGAGAGCTGTCCACTGCTGCTGACTGTCCAGCACCACCTCCCGGCGCTGTCGCCTCCGTTGCTGCCTGGCCCAGCATCTGCTGCTGTTCAGCCCAAATCCAGTCTGCCGCCCTGGGCTGCTGCAGGATCACCTCAGGGGCCCGACCCGTGAGCACCTCCCGCTGCCACCGTGAGTTGGGTCCGGGCCACTGCCTGCCCCATGCCACCAGCTCCAGGCCCTCGGTGATGGGGCTCACGTGAGCAGCCTGTGTCCAGGACTACTGGGCACGCGGACTGTGTCTGGGGCGAGACAGGCTCCATGTGTGCCCCTAGAAACTGTGTCCCCCCAGCTCCCCTTTAAAGGAACCCCATTGCTGTTGCACCCAGAGTGGTCTTGTGACTGTCAGCGCGCGGGTGAGACTGGCCCGCTGACACGTAGTTCTTCGGTGCTGCTTTGTGCAGTTTGACCCCTGCAGTTATGAAAATATTTTCTTCATGCCAGAACTTCATTTTTTTAATTCTGATTTCAAAAGCAATGAAAACATTCACACTGGCTCCCCGGAGGCGTCCCGCTAACGTCAGCCCACCCCCTTCCCAGGTCGAGCTCCGCGGGCGTGGGCGAGCACCGGCCCCAGCAGCTGGCGAGGCTTCCGCCCAGCCCTGTGCTTCCTGCTGCCCTGCGCACTGGCCTCCCGGGGCCTGGGCGGACTCTTGGCTGTAATCGCTCCTGCCCCGGCCTGGGCACCCCCCGCCAGCCGCCCTGCACAAACAGCCCCGCCCCGGCCACCACCCGCCTGGCTCCCGGCTCCCACAGGCAGGCGGAGGTTGGGTTTTCTTGACACCGCTGTGATTTTTCAAATAGCAATCCAGTTACCAAGCATGTTGGCACCCGGGCCGGTTCCACCAGGACTTGGCAGGACCCATGAGCGGGGCTGGCAGTGATGGATGCGTCCTCCACCCCCCCAATCCGCCCGGCCACCCGCACCAGCCCGGGCCCGCACGCGGCCAGCCCCTGGCAGCTGCGAGGCCTGAGTGCCAGGAGCAGCGCGGGCTCTCTCAGCGTGGGCACGGGCTGGCCAGGCCTCCTCCTGGCTGCCGGGGGGGCCACCTGCAGGCCCCTCCACAGGGCCTGGGCCTGGGCCGTGGCTCCCCTCCCGGCGTGGTCCCCCTCCATAGCCCCACCACCGAAGCAAATCACCTAGGAAATAAAAAGTAAGAAGTGATACAGACTCCGAGACTACGAGCAACTGAGCCACTCGAAGGCCTGACCCCCACGTGGCGCCGTCGGGGAAACCGAGGCAGCCCAGCAGCTGCAGCACCAGGCGGAAGCTGGCCCCGGGCTGCGGGAGGAGACCTGAGCTGGGAGGGGTGGGGCGAGTGGGCTCAGATCCAGGCTCTGCCACTTGCTAGCTCGGAGATTCCGTCGCGCCCCTCTGGGCCTCACTCTCCCCGTCCGCACATGGGCAGGGCAGGCCCGCTGACCTCAGCACCGCCCACGTGCAGACACCGCACCGGGTGAAATCATCGCCATGTTGCTCACGCGGCCGGCCCAAGTCAGGGCGTCCAGGGTCAGACTCTCAGGGCTGCCTCCGGGAACAGCTGGGCTCCTGGCTGGGGGGCACTGGCGTGGACACACGCGGGGAGGCTGAGCTGGAGGGGATTCACAGCCCCGAGGCAACTGGAGTGGGGGTGTGCAACCAGCTCGAGGGCCCAGCCCCAACCCAGGCAAGTGCCCCTCCCCTCACCCCATCCGAGGGTCAGGGGTCCTGCCTGTCTCCCACAAAGCCTGAGACCCCATCTTACCAGCCCTCAAATGTCTCCCAAACTCCTCCAACACGCAGGTTTCTCGGTGAGCCAGGGGTCACCCCGGCCGGATACTGGGGATCACCAGTAAGTAGAGGAGCACACAGATGCTGCCTGGGATGGCACAGCCTCGTGCACACCCCACTCCCAGCTCAGGCCAGCATGGGGGTGCAGAGCTAGGCAGGATGGCACCCTGACCCCGCAGAGCTGGCGTGGAGCAGAGGGGCAGGCGCCGAGCAGCCCACGTCAGCGAGACGTTTGCAGGACCTGGGGTCATGAAAGCCCACAGGGGCCCAACCCTGCCCCGCAGC
This sequence comes from Talpa europaea, assembly GCF_964194135.1. Taxonomy (NCBI): domain Eukaryota; kingdom Metazoa; phylum Chordata; class Mammalia; order Eulipotyphla; family Talpidae; genus Talpa; species Talpa europaea. The sequence continues at coordinate 2,217,495 of NC_140073.1, forward strand.
TAGCGTGGGGCACAGCAGGCCACCATGGGGGTGACCTGGGAGATGAGGGATCCCCACTGGAAGTGAGTCAGGGGCCCCCAGCATTGCTGGCGCTGCCCCTCACCCCTAAACTCGACCAGAGCACCCCCCGGGCAGCGCAGGTCAGGGCCACACGGCGAGCGGAGCCCCGGGGTCACCGTTTCTGCACAGCAAGCTGGAAGCCTCCCGGGACCCAAACGCCTCCTGCTTGGGGTGCAGAGCCCTGCTGCAGAGCGGCTTCCGGAATGTTTGCAGGATGCATAGCGCAGCAGTGAGTCAGCTGAAGCGGAGAGGAGGCGGCTCAGGCTGCTGGCGAGGTAGCGGGCGTGAGGGCAAACCCGCCATGCAGAACCAAGGTAAACAGCGCCTGGAACCAGCCCTCCGGTGCGGCCTCCAGGGCTGCCAGCCGGCCAGCGGCGCTCAGGGGGACCAACACCCCAGGAGGGGAGGCGCTGGCCGAGTTCGCCGGGCGCTGGGCCGGCCGGGCTCCCGACACAGTGCTCTCTCCACCAGACGCGGCTGCCGCGTGAGGGGGCTGAACCCGGCACGTCTGCCCGTCCGGAGGGCCGGCCGCTGGGGCAGTGAGGTCCCTGGAGGGACGCCTGTCTCAGTGGGCGCAGGTAATCCGTGTTGAGCCCCAGGCAGGCCTGTGGCCTGCAGCAGCCCTCACGTGTGTGGACCTCGGTTTCCCCATGTGGGAGGGGGCGATTGTTCCCACCTCCCAAAACACGCTCAGAACAAAGGATACGAGAGGAAAAGCGGCCACTGGTGCCAGGTGCCGTGGCGGGCCTTGCGGTCACCTGGTCTCTGCAGGGCGGGCGGGGTGTGGTGTGTGGGTGAAGCTGACAGGCCCGGGGCTCCCCCGGCTCGTGATCGGTTCCTATCCGTCGGGGGAGCCGGCAGGCAGCAGATCCGGGAGCCTTGCCCGTGAGGGAGGAGTGAGCAGGGGTGTCTGGGAGGGGGCCTCTGGGGGCCCCAGCGGCCCTCCCAGTGCCCTTGAGGGACGCCTCTGACCTGACCCTCCTGAGTCCCCCTCCTTCCCCGAGTGGACCCACGTCCAGACATGGCAGGAGCTGGCGCCCAGCTGTGACCGGGCACGAGGAGGCAGCACGAAGGCGGCTCGCGGCCCCAGCGCACGGCCCCCTGCAGGCCTCCCAGGACCTGTGACAGCAAGCGTCACCCACTCTGCACCCTGCACCACCCCCCGACCCCCAAAACTCAAGTCCTCACCCCCAGCACCTCAGAAGTGACCGTGTGTGGAGAGGGGTCTTTACAGAAGTGATGACATGAGGTGGGGCGTCCTGACCCTCAGCACCGTGTCCTCCCAAGAGGAGGGAGCAGGACGCAGACGCGCAGAGGGACAACCGTGAGGACACGCGGAGGAGACACCGGGAGAGGCCTCGGGAGGGGACCCGTGTCCAGCCGTCCCCTGCCCCCCCTTCATCTCTCTTGTCCAAACCCGCCCCCCACCTCCCCCATCTTCCTCCCGCCCGTCTAAACAGCCCCCTCCCGCCCCTCCTGCCTGCGGTCTGCGGCAAACGTCCCTCTAGACCCTGGGGATATGAGCTAGGCCGGCCCCGGCGTCCCTGTCGGAGGGCAGGAGCGGGCGCGGAGCGAAGGGTCCGCCAACGCTGCGCGCACCAGCCGTGAGGGGCGGCCGGCGCGCCTGGGCGTGCTCTGGGCTGGCGCTGCCCGGCGGTCGGGGCAGGCTTCCTTAGGAAGTGGCCTCTTGGTGAGAGAGTCAGGCACCGCGGTCCAGAGCGTGGAGGAGAGCGGCCGCGGCCCGAGGAACAGAACAGACGAACCAACCTCTGGCGGCGAAGGCTTGGGACGGCGGGAAGCAGAGGAAGGAAACCAGCCCCGGGACGGGACGGGACGGGACGCGCCCGGGCCACGCCCTTTCTGCTTTCCCAGCGTCGCTTTCTCCAAAGGTGGCTCGGCGAGGCGACCCCAAGGTCAAGATGGGCGCTGGGAGGCTCAGCCGCCGACGGGTCTCCTGGGGGCCCAGTCAGCTGAGGCGGCACGTGGGCCTGGGCCGAGGCCGGCGCGAGCCGCGGCAGTTCACACGCTCGGGACGCCGTGGGCAGGGCCTGGCCACGCCGCCGGCTAATGGTACAGTCTGTCCAGACCTTTGGAACATTCCTCAGCTTTTATTTAATGTAGGAAGAATCATTTATGGAATTAGCATATAAATTGGCAAAAGTCAGCAGCTCTTGCAGAAAGCGCTTTCCCAGGTGTCGGCCGGGGCCGAGCCCTGAGGACGGGCCCCTGGCCAGCCCCCGGCGCCGTTGCGCTCCTGAGGGGCACAGACACGCTCTGCCTGAGAGAAGTCAGGTTTTCTCCCCAAATGTGCGACTTGGGAAAGACCCCGTGTCCCCTCCGCCACGGGCCCGGCGCAGCAGGGTCTCGCCGGAGCGCGGGGGAGACGACCCGGCCTGGGAAACTTTTCCAGAGGCCGGGCTGGCTGAGGGAGACGCTTCCCACGGGGCCAGCTTCCAGAATGGGGCTCCCAGAGGGGAAACCAGGAAGCGGTCCCCACCCTAGCTGTCGTGTCTCGGCTGGTCGGGGGCAGGTATTTTACACATTTTATGGCCCTATTAGTTCTAGGCCTTTCGGAGAGGGGTGACTGGTTGATCATTAACTGCTTGCTACGTGTGGCATTCCGAATTCTGGCCTGAGATAGCTCAGGCCCGCGTGCTGATTCCGCCTACCCATTGGGCCATGGCTGGGCGGGTCTGCCTGCCTGGGGCGGGCGGGGAGCGCCCCCCACCCCCCGAAGCCAGACTGGGCCCGGCCCGACACCAACCTGTCCCGTGTGGGCTCCCCCAGGAGTCCTCGCCCTCATTGTCTTCCCGAGGCTGTGAGCACCCCGGCCCCATTGTGTGTCCTGGGCAACCTCGGGACTGGGCATCCTCTGTCGGTGCAGCCTGGCCCAGATGGGCTGTTCTCCTCGAAGGACCACATGGCGTCCAGCATGGCCTCAGTCACGGTGCCACAGTGCCCCCAGATCAGCCCATCCAGCACCCGCGTGGGCAGCTTGGCCAGCGTGGGTGCTGGGGGGCAGTTCCTGGTTGCTGGGGGGCAGCTCGAATTAGATGCTTGTGTTTGCATTCACTGGTTCCTGCAAAGCTCCTGGAACACCTTTGCTTGCAGAATCAAAAGGCAATTTTGAGGCCTTTTTACAAGGCACCTCCATGACCAGCTCCTCCTGACCACCCCCCTCCTGACAGCCAGCACTGCCCTCCCCTGCCGCGGCCCGCAGCCCACGACTCTGTCCCACGGCCACTGCTCAGCCCATGGCGCTGCCTCCAGCCCCTACCCATCCTGCCTCGCCCCGGTGCCAGGGACGCTCCTGGCATGACTCCCGTCCCTCACCTGGGCTCCTGACCTCCTGTGGCTCTGGGAGAAATGTCCCAGCTCCCAGATGGACCTAAAGGGCCCCCAGCCCACCCTGCTGTCTGCACCCTGCCCCCAAGTGGCTCTGAGATCACCCCCCCATGATTCCCACTTGGCCCAGCCCACTTGCTCAGCCCCCCAATCTGTCCTGCCGCCCCCTGCCCCGGGTCCGTCCACAAGGCAGCCCTGACCACTCTCCGTGCTCTCCTGGCTCTGCCCTGCCTGCCCAGGGGGGTGTCGCTCGCAAGCATTTCGGGCCAGAGTCGGCTCTGAGGACAGAGGGGCTTGAGCAGAGGGGCGTGGGGGGCCCTCGGGCTCCCACGTAGTAGCAAACACACCACCGCCCCCCCACCCTGTGAGATGGCGCCAAAGGCAGCCTGCACTGGGACCCTGGGGTGCCCCAGCAGAGCGGCTGAGAGCAAGGGCAGGGGCAGCCAGACCTGGGCCGGGCCAGCCCACCAGCTGTGTGACCTCCAGCAAGTGACGCCACCTCTCTGTGCCGGCTCCCTTGTCTTGGAAACAGCCATGTAAGAGCACTTCCGGGGGGCCCGGCTGGCCCACCCCAGTTGCCGGGGCTCCATGGTGGCCAGGACCCTCGTGGGTGGGCCCTCAGAGGCCCTTGCACTGGACGGACCTGTGACAGGCCTGGTTCTGGCTCTGCCCAGCCCCCTCCGGAGCACTTGCGGTCAGAATATGGCCTATCTGGGGCTCTTTGCATGGGGGTGGCCTCCGCACTCTTGGGGGGCCCCCTGGTGATACAACCCAGCCTTCCGAGGCCCAGGCCCGGCAGCCCCTCTGCCTGCTCCTCTGCTACCTTTGTCACCTCCAGTTCCTCCAGAACCACCCCCTCTCCTGGAAACCGTCCATGGGGAAACGTGGGCCCCACCAGGACCCCAAACTCAATTTCCTTTCATGACACCAAACGTGGGTTAAGAGAGAAACCGCCAGGAGGCCCAGGCCTCCCGACAGGCCCTGCGGCGGGCTCCTGGCTGAGAGACGAGGCCGTCCCCCGACCCTGCGCCAGGTCACTGGCGCCCCCGTCACCAGGGCACCGAGCCCCGGACCATGCAGGGGCTGGGCAGGGGCGCCGCTCGCTCGGAGAGGACGGGCCATGGGGGCAGAGCCACACATTATCTCGCTAATGTGCGTTATCGCGTGGAGCCTGCAAACACCCCAATCTGCCTCCAAGTCCCAGCCGACGCCCGGCACCCTGGAGCCAATGCACCGTCCCCCAAGAGGTGAAAACGCAGGGCTTGCCCTGGTATCAGGCCCTGCAGCCCCGGGCCCCGCGGGACAGCAGCTGGAGGGCCGCTGGCAGGACTGGCTGGGTACCCGCGACTCCCCGCTCTCCAGGGGCTGCCTCGGAGGGTGGTGTGGCTTCAGGAGGCGCATGGGATCCAGGCTGGGGGCCCCGTGGGGGCCCCGCCGTCCCGGGATTCCTCACTGGCAGCTGGACGTCAGGGTCCCAGGAAGAATTCTGCCGAGAGGGAGGTTTTTTCCCCTCCCGGGAATAAAAAGCTCACACACACACATTCCAGCGAAGCAAAGGTGTGTCAAGGGGAGAGGGAGGACAGGGCCCCTTGGACCGGCCAGCCGCCAGCGGCCCGGGCACATGACGGCCCGAAGCTGCTGGCACCGACTCGCGCCAGGCATTTGCAGTGGGCGGCGGTGCCAGGGGGAGGGTGGCCTTTCACCAGCTTGGCACCTCCGCATGTGACGGGGCAGGCGGGGCAGCCCCCGGGCGGCCGTGACTCACAGGAGCCGGACCAGGGTGCTGGGGTCACTGCAGGTCTCAGGGTGACAACCCCACCGCTGGACAGGGCACAGCCGTCGGGTCCCAAGGTGCCCAGGAGCAGCGTCTGCCGGAATGGCAGAGAGCGGGACCCGAGGTTCTGGGGACGGGTGACCCCGATGTCCCAGAGTTCATTGGCTGGGGGCCTGGGCGACCCGAGCATGGGGGCCTGGGCGACCTGAGTCCCAGGAGTCAGGGGGGCTGCCAATGCGTGGGCTCTGGCTGTCAGCACAGGTGGCCGCAGCCCTGGGCACTCGACGCCACAGAAAGAATCTGTCGCACAGGTGGCTCCGGCCGTGCTCCCGCCCTAGGCTCCCGGAGGGGGCTCCAGTGTCCCTTGGCTAGTGGCCACATCCCTCGGCCTCTGCCCAGCTTCACGTGGCCTCCGCATGCCCATGTCTGCTCCTCCTCTGCCCCCTGAGGTGACCCAGGCCCCTCCACACCCGCGATGGCCTCTGAAAAGACCCTTTGTTCCAAGTGGGGTCATGTCCCAGGCTCCGGGGCTGGGGCTGGGCATGTCTTTCTGGGGCAGCTGCAAACAGCTTGGGCGAAGGACCCGGTGGGGAGGTGGACACGGCAGCTGGACCTTCCCACAAGGCTGGGGGCCTGGCTCACTGCCCACCTCTCAGATGCCAGAGGGCGGGGGGCTGAGGTACCCCAAGCTGCCCTAGAGCAGGAGCCCCACCAGCATGTTCACCCCATGTGGTGCTTAGTGAACCCTGGTCTTGGCAAACACTGGCTGCAGGATGTGGGGGGCAGGGCCTCCTCAGTGTCCCCAGCACACAGGCTGCCTGCTGGGCCCTGGGGTGCATGCCATCAGGGACCCAAGTGGTCCCCCAAGGGCTCTTGTGGTGGGACCCCAGGGGACCCTCCTCGGGGTGCAGCCCAGCTACCCCAGCCCACGGGATCTTGGGGTCAATACAAGGTCCCTGGTCCCCCAGGGTTCTCAATCCTTAGAACAGGGGCCCTGCCCATCTGGAAACCACCCACGGCACCTCCCACTCGTGGTTCTAGCTCACAGCAGGCAGCGTGGCCCCAGGCCTGCCCATCTGCCTTGGGCAGCAACCCGCCTCTGCCTCCTTGCAGCCCGGCCTGGGCACACCGCACACGCCACCCCCTTTGGCACTCCCATGACTCCAGCCCCTTCTCGCACCCAGAGGCTGCGGGCCCTGAGTCCCCACCTGCCGCTTATGACTGACCCCCACAGCCACACGCTGCTGCTGTCCCCCCTTCCTGGCCACGTGTCCGGTGAGGACTGCTCAGGGAGCTGTGGCCTCCGTGGCCACGGAGCAGGAAGCCCGGGGAGGGAGGCCACTGCCACGGGCAGGGGGCTGGGGCAGGCCCAGGAACCGCCAGAGGCACCTTCCCACAGCACAGCGTCCAGCAGCCAGGCCAGAGCGCCACAGGGGAACTGGACAGTTCGGTTTTGCTGTGGATCTGGATGAACTGGAAAAGCAGAGGTCCGCAGGGGCAGCCCAGCCGGGCAGCGCGCTGGGGGCAGGGCCGGGGCCAGCACCCACCGCCAGGGCCAGGCCCGAGGGCCGCTCACACCACCCCCGGGCCCTGGCGGTGGGCAGCCCGAGCGCCGCACAGGCTTCCCGACGTCAGATATTAATCAGACGCATCCTGATAGCAATCGCCGGTGCCCACTGGCAGCCGGACCTGGCCAGCCTCCAGCCCACCGCCAGTGCCAGGCCCGGGGGACGGCAGCTCCTTGGCAGGCCAGAGCATTGTCTTGCAGCTGTGGGAAAGTGCGCGGAGCGCAAACATTTCCCTAAAACGAGCTCACACGGAAACGTCCTCTGTGGCCTGCTAGAGATGACCGGGCAAGACAGACGTGGCCCGAGGCCTGGGGCACGGCCGGACGCTGGACGAGGCAAGGGGGGCAGCGGGATGCCCCGTGCCCCCTGGGCTCACCCCAGGCCGGTCCCCAGAGGGTTCGGGGCGGCCCAGGCTCCCAGGGGCTCTGGCCGGCAGGCGCGAGGCTCGGCCGCCACGCAGGAATGCCCGTCCTGGGCCCTCGCCGAACCCGCCATCTGGCCCTGAGGCCGGGACCCAGGCCAGTAGCCAAGGCAGGCCTGGGGCTGGGCCACCGCCCCCCAGGCTGCTAATGGGCCATTTGTCAAAGGTGTCGTCTCCCCAAAGCCTCTGGCAGGAGCTGCCCTGAGACGCTGGCTTGGGCTGGCGCCAGGCAGCGGGTCTGGGGCCCTTGGCACAGCGTCAGGCGTCCTGACATCAAGGCCCCTCCCTGGGCCGCCCCTGGGTCTCACTCGGTGCCAGGTAAGTGGGCCCCAGGGGCACCAGAGCTGGGCGGGGTGATGCGCTGGGCTGAGGGGCCCATCTCCATGAAAGCTCCAAGGCCCCAAGTCACGAAGGGTCCAGGCAGGGCCCCTCCCCGCAGGGCCCCCAGGGCCCCATCCTGTGTGTTCCCCAATCATTAGCTATTTGACGAGAGGCCTGAGCAAGGGAGGCGGGCCGGCTGGCACGGTGTCACCCTCACTCCAGGAGGTCAGCGTGGGCACAGGGAGTCCCGAGACACCCACAGAGAGAAATTCCCCCCAGGACACCCTTCTGCCTGCCTTCCACAGTGGGGGGAGGGCATGGGGCCAGGGCGGCGGCGCTGCCCAGAGTATCCTCTGACCACAGACACATGCGGCCGAGGCTCAACGTGGACGCAGCCTGCCGATGTCCTGCAGCCCCGCACTTTCCCTTCTGGACCCCATCCTCGCTGCCCCCATGGGGCGCTTACCTTCCAGGTCAGGCTGGTCTTGGGGTCCCCCATTTGTCTTGGGGGTGCTCAGGGCTCCTCCTAACAGGGAGACCCTCCTTGACCGTCTCTAAGCGGCCAGGACCCACCGTGCTCAGCAAGGCAGGCAGAGGCTGGCCTGCAGCCGGCCCTAGGCTCGAGCCCTCCCCCGCCTGTCCCCACCCGGCCGGCCACCCAGGAGCCGTGTCCCTGCTCGCTGGGGATGGCCCCCCGCCTGCCCGTTTGCTGCAGCGCTGACTCGTGGGGCAGACCCCCGCTGCAGACTTGGGGGCCGAGGCCCATCAGTGACCAAACAGGCCCAGACTGGACGAGACCGAAGCCCTGGCCCCCCACACTGCCCCTGGAGCCCGCGCCCTGTCCACTCACATCCTGCCTCGTCCGCACGTCCACTCGCTGGGCTCCAGCGGCCACCACACCGGGCAAGAAGAGCTGTCCCGGTGACCACCACTCCCGGAGAAACCCCGTTCCCGGCCAACCGTGCCCCCACATTCAGGGCCACCCAGAGCCTCAGCGTGTGACCAGAGGGCAGAGGGTGACGTCCAGGCGAGGCCACACGGGGGGCCTAAACCCAGGGACTGCGTCCGAGTGAGGCTCAAGGACGCACGGGAGAAGCGGGTGATGGCGAGGGATGTCGGGAGCCTGGCAGGGAGGCCCCCCCGGAGCATCCTTGGGACACCTTGACCTCTGCTCTGACTTCTGGCCGCCTCGCTGGAGACCCCACCTCTGTGCCAGGCCACCCAGCGTGCAGACCCGCCCCAGCTTGGGGGGTACGACACCCCAGCTCATGGGGCTTGTGGGGCTGGCGGGTGCCTCCCACCTGCCCGTGGGACCGCTCCACTGTGGGCAGCTGGGGGTGGGTGAGTTTGTGCTGGAACAAAGGCAAGGTTCCCAATTCCCCACCGAGCAGTACCTGCGGGTCCCGGAGCCCTGGGGGTGGTGTTCTGGGGTGTCCGCTGCCCACAGCCAGGAGCTGCCGTTCTCCGACCTCAGCCTCCCCACGCCCCCAGGTCCAGCTGGAGCCCTGCTGGCCGCTGCCCCTGCACAGGAAACAGCCTCTCCAGCAAGAGGTCCAGGAGAGCCCACCCACCAGTGCAGGACAGCCCCGGCAACAGCCAGGGGCCCCGGCCACCTGCACCCGGAGTTAGGGTCCATGAAGGGAATGGAGGCACCTCACCCCGCCACCACCCGCTGCTCAGATATCGGCCCGGGCGGGCCCAAGGTGGCATCCCCCTCCTTGTCATGCGTCGCCCAGTCAACAGATAATGCAGAGCGCTCAGGACACACACTAAGCTCCTCACTGGGGACTCAGCAGTGAGTGACTGAAGTCCTTGACCTCAGGGAGACAAACAATAGACAGGTAACCCCCCCCCAAATATATACTACAGCCCCCAAATGCTAAGGAGACGGGCCAGGCCAGCAGGGAGGGTGGCCAGGCTGACCCACATAGGGTTCTGCTGGGGAGGACATATGCAAAGGCGCAGGGGCACACACTCAATTGACTGTGGGGAGGGCACACACTGAAGACCCCTGGCACCTGCCTAACTGGCACCCACCTGGCAGCCAGGGTTTCCGGTTCCTCCCTGGCTGCCAGCCCACTTACAAGGGACAGCTGTGGGGTGTGGGGGCCTCCCCTCCAGCCCTGACACCCAGATTTCCCCATGTGCACAGCAGGGCCCTCCCACGCCTGCGGACGGCTCCCTCACATGCGCCGGCCCTGGGCAGCCCACCTGCACCCCCAGGAAGAGGCCCTGTCTACTTGGGCTTGGACACTGGCACTACACGGGCCCCAGCATCCCTGAGGCTCATCCCTGGTGAGCAACTGGAGGGTCCGCGTGCACAGGCAGCCAAGCTGCGGGGCCCGAGGAAGCTCCCAGCACAGTGAGGGGGTCGAGGAAGGCTGTCGTGGTGAGAACACCTTTGTGGAGAACACAGGGACGGAGGCTGCGCGGGGGGTAGCTGCCCTGCTTCCCGTGGTCAGCGGCGCCTGGTGCTGGGCCTCAGGCTGGCAGGCCGGGGTCGGGGGCTCCTGCTGCTGGAGCTCTGCTGCCCCCTGCTGGCCGGTCCAGATACTGCGTCTCTCCAGGTAGGGCCCACCTACCTGGCCCTCTACGTGGCCCCACCTCTGGCGGCCCAGGGTCTGTCTCAGGACCTCACCTGTATGCAAATCACTTCTGCCCCCCACAGCACACCGCCAGCAGGGCAGCATGAAGAACTGCACCTCCTGTCCCCAAAGCCAGACAGGGGGCAGCAGCTGGATTGACAAGGTGCCCGCCCAGGCCCCCAGCAAGCCCTGCGGGGCTCTGAGCCCACCCTCGGGTGCTGGGTCTGCACGGGCCGCTTCCCAGTGCACACCTCTTTGGAGGGAGGGGGCTGCTCAGCACCATCTGGGGGCCCCAAGGGAAGGTGTGGCCCTGCCTCCGTCACCGCCCAGCTCAGCGTGACCGCTAACAGGGAGGCCCATCGGCAGCGGAGGCATGAGCAGAGAGGCCGAGTCCCCTAGGACCCAGACACCGACACCGAGGCTGGGCAGGGCCCTGGGGACTGGGTGGAGGCGGCCAGGCTGTGGCAGCTCTGGGCTCCTGCCCGCAGGCTGTGGGCAGGGCCCCTGAGCCAGCTGTGCCTCCGTCCCCCTACTGGGAGGTAGAGACAGTGGCCCAGCTGTGAGGAGCCTGATGGTGGAGCCGCAAGTCCCCGGGGAAAGGCAGCCCTGCTTCCTCCAGCAACCCCGTCCCGCACCCACATCCGCTCCCAGGGGGCGCCCCGCTCCTGGCGGCATTGCATGGCATGGAAAGCTTGGTGCACGCACACATTCCCCGAGACCACCCGAGGGGCCCCTACATCCCCATGCCGCCAGGCCCTGGGGGTACAGGGAGGGAGGGAGACACCTGCACTCTGGGGGAGCCGCACGGCACAGGGTCAGAGCAGAAGGGGCAGCAGTACCTCCACAGAAGCTGGGCCCCCATCTCTACCCCTTGGTGCCCAGGGACCCTGTGGGTCTCCTCACTCTGCCCCTGCACGGAGGCTGGGCAGGCCCCCAGTTCTGTTCGTACAGCCCGTGGGGGTCCAGCCGGGTTACCCATGCCCAGCTTCCAGGGTGCACCCAGAGCTGGGCGAATGGCAGGGAGGCGGAGGGCAGCAGGTGGCCATGTCCGGCCTGGACCCTGCTGGCCATGGCAGAAGAGGCTGGGCAGCAGCCCCTCTTGAGGACCCCTCTGCCTGGCAGGGGCGGTGTGGGCAGCTCTGGGCTCCCTGAAAGGAGGGCTGCTGCCCTGAAACGCGGCTCCTGCTCCCTGCACCCCTGAGGGTAGGAGGAGAGCAGAGGAGGGCCTCGCCCGGCCAGCCCTCCCAGTACACTGGGCCCGGGCAGCACCCTGGGAACTTGCTGGAGAGGCCGGCAGCTCCGCGGCAGGCCCAGGAGCCTGCACTTTAACGCACCCCTCTGGGGGCCTGGCAGCAGGCCCACCCACGCCCTCGGAGCCGCTCTCAGCAGCCGCGCAGACGCTCCCCCGGCGCGCTGCACACCGGTGAGCCGCCCGTCGCTCCCACCAGCCGAAATGCCTGCCAGCCGCGGCCAGGGAGGTGGGGAAGGCCCCTGGCTCACCTGGCGACAGGTGTGGCTGGGGCCCGGGCTCGGATTAGCCAACTGCTGTGGGCGCGGGCGCAGCCGGCCCGCTAGGCCCGCAGGTGTGGCGGCCGCCGCAGCCCCGATCGCGTTACCGGAGCAGCCGCCCACGGGGTGGGGAGGGCGCTGCCCACGGCCGCCTGCTGGCCACCGTGATGCCAGGGGCGTGGAGCCCACGCCTCCTCCTCAGTTTTTAAGAGCGGTGCGGTGGGCCCGCTTTCCACTTTTGGGGTTTTTTTTTTTTGTTTTTCTTTATCAAGGAATTGTTCTAACCTTTTAACAAGAACCACCAATTATCTCAGAGGCAGGAAACCAAATCCCGCCGCCTTGGTGAAAAGCACGGCAAGGTCCCCCTGCTGTGCCAGGCAGACAGGGCCACATGAAAGGCCGGCCCGCCTGCTGTGGCTCTGCCCCCGGATCCCGGCGACAGATTGGACCCGGGTGCTGGACACTGTCCAGCTGCCAGGGCCAGGGCCAGCCCACGGGGGGAGGCCGGGAGCAGCCCCCATGGCTGGAGGCACCGGCTCCGGCCACTGGAGGTGCACAGCCCCAGCCAGCCCGACTCCCTGCCGCGCCTTGCTGCACCCGGGTCTCCCCAGCAGCCCAGGGAGTCCCCGCACGCCCACCCGCACCCTTCACCACTGCGGTTCCTTGGAGGAGCCCCTGCTCGACGCCCGCAGGCCCGCTGGGACCCTCCTTCACTGCGTCTCGTACTCGGCACACACAGGCACAAGAGCAGCCTCTGCGGACATGGAGCAGGTCGACAGCGGGGACGGCGACCCCTGCCCCACCCGCAAGAGGACGTCGAGCGCATCTGACACCCCCGGGAGGTGTCTCGTCCCGTCCCCGCGCACCCAGACCCGCCCGCTGGACCCAGGCTCAACAGTCCCCTGGAGTTTATTTTTCAGCAACCTCACGGCCCTGCGTGCACGCCCACACAGAATACTGTTTCATTTTGCCTTTGAATCTCAGGTAAATGGCATCACGCTGTGGGGAGTCCTCAGGGACTCGCTTTGTCACTCAATGCTGTTCCCAGGTTTCTTTGGCAGGTTGCTTTGCGTCGTGTTCACGGCTGTGTAATATTCCAAAGACGGCTGCCGCTCCGTACAGCGGCATCTGCAGCGTCACACTGCACCCACCTCCCACCAGGGCTCTGAGCACCCAGACACCAGGCACACCCAGCAGGCACTCCCCAGAGGGTACCCTGCAGAATCACTCAGCAAGGGGGGTCACACCAAGTTCTTTCCCAGAAGGGTGGGATCACATTTATTCCAGGAGCAGGGAAGCCCCACTGTCCCCGGGCCAGATGTCTCCTACTCGGGCTCCTGGTGACTGGAGGCGCCCAGACGAGGGCTCCCAGTCGAGCCCGAGGTGGCCAGGGCTTGCTCTGGGGGCGGGACTGGACATCTGCCTACACCTTGGTGCACCCCCGCCCCTGCAACGGCTCAGACCCTAGATTCTATGACAGAACGGGGGTCCTCAGACAAACGGTTCACTTGGGGCCAGGCAGGGAAGACCCAGCACGAGCCAGCATCACCTCCTTGCGCCAGGGAGCCGGGGACACTCGTGGGACAGTAGGCGGATGGCGGGGACCGAGGTGAGACAAAGGGGCCCACTGGCCAGAGAGGACTGTGAGCCAGGCAGGCAGGGGCTGTGGGGGCCAGGCGAGGGGAGCAGGCCAGAGGGCAGAAGGGCCGAGCAGCCCGGCTGAGTCGCCGCAGCTGGGCGATGGGGCAGTGGCGCGGGACAGGCTGCAAAGACGCAGAGCCTGGAGCGCGCCAGGGGAGAGCTGAGCCTGGCCTGGGAGCCACTGTCCGCAGAAGCTGGTCTGAGTGTCGGGACCGCCAGGTCCAGGGACAGAGGCCAGTCAGGCGCCTCGCGGTAAGGCCCCCGCCCTCTGGTCACAGCCAGACCGGAGCAGCTGGCATCCCAGCGGAGGGAGGGTGGGGGGGGCGGCCGGAGGAGACAGGAAGAAGCTCCTCCCAGCCAGGGGCTGCAAGGGCCAGCGCAGGGGACAGCGCGACCCCGGGGCTGCCCCGCCCACGAGCAGGAAGGGCAGGCAGGCGGAGCCTCAGCGTCGCCGCCGAGATGCCCACCGGGCCGGAGGCCAGCACAGACGTCGGCCTGGGAGTAGCCACGGAACCGGGCTCACTGAGGGCGGGCCAGCCGGCAGACCACACGCAGAGGACGCAGGCCTCAGACCCGGGGAGAGCCACGGGCTACCCGGGGTCTAACCTGTAATAAAAACGGTGCTCGGCAGCCACGCCCCGCTAGATGGCGCTCGCCCCCGGGGGGTGGAAACCCAGCCGGTGTGGACAGCGGCCAAGGTAACTTCCAGCACACGGCTCCAGCAGGTGCCCCGCCTGAAACCAGCCCTCCAGAGGGAAGCCTGTGGGGGCACAGGGAGTGTCTGTGCCTGTGGAGTGTCCTCACAGCCCCCCAAGTCTAAGGAACGTCAGGTCCCTGCCAGGACTTCAGATAAACGTGCACGGGACACGTCAGCCACACTTCCCTGGACGCCGAGGTGGGGTGGCCCTGGAAGGACACTCACTTCCTCCGGCGGACCCAGCCCCGTGCCCAGGCCACCCTCAGCACCCGCGGCCGCTGTCGCCGGTCAGCACAGCACCCCAGGAGACCCTAACCCTCCTCGACACTCCAGGGGCTGCGCTAGTTCATTCCAGTCAGCACCTGATGGGGAAAGCCTGTCAATGAGAGAGATGGTGGCTCATGTGGTGCTGCCCTCTGGGCCCCGCCCCAGCCTGACGCAAGTCAGGAAAGGCGGCCCCGCGTGATGGACAGCACCACACCAGCACCACACCGGCACCCCGGCCAGGGCCTCGGAGCAGCGCACGACCCAGATGACCGCGCCCGGCGGCCGGCCAGGAGGACAGGCAGTCGGGAGGACGAGGACCTCACTGCCTTGCCTTACGTGGAGGACCGGCCCCCACCCCGTGAGCCACTCGCACAAGCCACAAGACAAACACGGCCGGGCCTGCCTCCATGTGAGGCCATGGGGACCCCCAGCGGGAAGCCCCAGCTGTTGGCCGACCCGTGCGGCCCCATGTGGCCGCTGGTCCCTGAAGGCCGCCAGCAGCGAAGGCACTGGGCGCTGCAAGGCACAAGGGATGCCGCTGCTTTCTGGACTGTCCTGAAGGCCCTGCCCTGCGCTCAGAGTCCACTGAAGCAGTACTGAGGACGGGGCACCAGGCCAGGCGGCACGGGTGGGCCGCTGGGGGGTCCAGCTCCGCAGCCAAGGTCCCGGTCTCAGTCCCCAGACTCAGGCGGGCGAAGTGGTTCTGCTCGGTGGAAAGTGTCCTGCGGCCACAGCGCCGGCCCCCACGACCAGGTCTGCCCGGCGCCGTCACCTGCACAGCCCCAGGTGCGGGTGGCGGCTCAGCTTCTCCAGCAGCTCCTCCTCCGTGGGCTCCTCCAGGACATCCCTGCGCGGGGAGGCGGGGAGATGTGCGGGTGCGGGGGCCGGGCAGCGGGCAGCACACAGCGCACCCGCCCACGCACAGGCCAAGGCGTCAGAGGACACACCGCCGTGCCCCCCACCCCCGCCCCAGCTGATGGGCCCCCCGCGGGCCGTACCGGAACAGCCGCTCCACCGTCATCTCGTAGGTGGCCTCCGGGTCCTCCGAGGCGGACTGCAGCTGGCCACGGCGGTCCCACTTATGAAGGAAGTTCTGGGGAGCAGGAGGGAAGGGCGCAGAGGTGGGGGTGTCCTGTGTGAAGCACGCCTCACCACGGCCCGGCACTGAGCCCACCCGGCCCCCTGCAGGAAGCAGAGAAGTGCCCCGTCCCCCACTACCTGGATCGGGCCAGCAGGGCACCAGCCCCCAAAGGAGCAGAGACCCCAGCTCTCCTGAAGGTCCTCCCCTATCGGGGGCTGCGTGAGGTCCCAGCAGCCGGAGGCTGGGCTGACAAGCCCAGCAGAGCTCCCCCCAGCCCGTGAGAAAGCCACTGAGGAGCCGGGCAGGGACGCCCAGTACCTCCAGAATGAGAGCCAGAAACAGGTTCACCCAGACAACAGACGACACCAGCCACCAGGACACGAAGTAGAGCTTCGACCACCTGCGGGGAGCGTGGGGGGCGGTCAGCGGGGTGGCCGCCTGCACAGATGCCCCGAGCTGGGATGCTGAGTCACCCGGGGGCCCGGGCGGCCGGCGACGGGCAGGGGCTGGGCTGGGGTAGGTCTGAGCCCTTGGCTCCAAGCAGGACTCGTGCACTCGGCCCCCGCAGCCCCCCAGGAGCCCCAAGGCTCCCGGGGTGCCTGGGTGGGGCCGGGCAGGGGAGGGTCACTCACGGGCCCGAGTAGCGCCGGTAGGCGTCCAGGAAGACCTGCCAGTTGTTCACCACCATCACGTTCCACAGGGTGACCAGGGCGGCCTGCGGGCGGCAGACACGGTCCAGGGGGGTGCCGGGGGCGGGGGACCAGGCGGCCTGCGGCGGGGCAGGGGCACGGACTCACCGCGAAGTCGTCGAAGTTGTTGGACCAGTACTCCAGCTGCTCGTAGCTGCCGCAGGGCGCGGAGCCGTTGGGGACCAGGCTGGGGACACACCACTGGGTCACAGAGGGGCTGGGCACCACACCTGGGCCCCGCATTGCCCCCGCCCCGTCCCCCTGGAACCAGAGATGGGGCCGAGAAGAAACGCCTGCAGCTCTGCGAGGACGGCGCAGGCCCGAGGCGGGGGGAGCTGACAGGACAGCAGGGGAACGCGCCCCCGGACTCGAGGCAGGCCTGGGAGGGGCACAGGGAGGCGAGGAGGCAGAGAGAGGAGCCAGGTCTTCCAGGGCCTCCCGTGCACCCACACACCCCGAGGTGCCCGCCAGGCCCTGACCTGCTGTTGCCAGGAGCCACAATGGCGCCTCGGAACAGGGCGACACCGACGATGGCGAAGACGTAGTACACCACCTGGAGGGCGGCCCGGTCAGCCCCAGCCGCACGACCCCAGCACCCCTCCAGGCCACCCACCCGCCGCAGAGGGAGGGCGCTGGGAGGAGGGGTGGAGCTGCTGCCAGGGGAGCCCCAAAGATAAAACCGGGAGCCCAGGGATGTCAGGCTGCCCGCCCGCTCTGCGGCTTCCCAGAGAAGAGGGTTCAGGGATGGCGGTGCTGGGCGGGGACAGTCCCACCCCGCCCCCCACACCCGCCAGGGGCATCCACGGAGCCCCACGGGCAGCCCAGCTCCCCAGAGAAGGGTGGCCCGTGACCTGTCCCCACGGTGCAGGGGAGGAGGGCATAGCTCCGGACTCACCCTGCCCTCTCCTGTCCACTGGGCCTCAGGCCCGGCCCGGCCCGGCCCAGCCGACGCTCCCGACTCACCACCAGGACGCCACCGAACGCCCGCATGTTCCTGATCAGGTCCAGGATGGTGCTGGCCACCACGGTCATCAGCTGCGACAAAGACAGCACGGGCTGAAGCCGCCCTGCCACCCCACCCCACCACGCACACCGCACATGCCTGTGAGCCCCACACCACGCCCCGCCACCCCGACTCGGGGTCTTGGTCCCAGCCCCGCTGGTGCCCCCGACCCAGAACACAGAGCCCCAAACGCACGCCCACCGCCCCGGCTGACAGCTCCCTGGGCTGGAAGCCAGAGCAACGCATGCTGGAAGCAGCCACGTCGTGCCTGGAAAGGGGACCCCAGAGCCAGCAGGCGCCCCCAAGGCAGCTCCCCGCCTGGCCAGCTGCGCCGCACAGAAAGGCCCCCCACAGTGGTGACCGTCCACCTGACTGGCCTCCCCACGCCACATCGGCACCGGGGGGGAGGGGAGGTGGCGCGCGGGGGTGAGGTCACAGCAAGGCGCCCACATGTGGACGGCACCAGCGAGCCCGTTGGGACGGTAAACGTGGCTGCGCGGGGCAGTGCGCTCACACGCCTGGACGCGGTCACGTGCACGCGCGCGTGGGGGCCGAGCGTACCCGTTACCCTGCTCACACGGTGCAGGAAGCCCCGCTGGTGGCCCCACTGCACCAGCACCCCAGCTCCTCTGAAGGGAACAGCCCCGGCGGGACGGGCCCCTCGGGGCAGGGCAGGCTTGGCAGGAAGGACCTGGACGCTCGGAAAAGGGCCTGATATTGGGCTCTTTGGCTCTGCGACCCGAGCTCCCAGCCGCCCACCTCCTCCCCGCCAGGCTGGTCACTCCGGGCCCAAAGCTGGGTCACGAGGCACCCCTTGCCTGCAGCGGGATCCCAGAAGTGAGTCCCCCACCAGCCGCACCCCCTCCTTCCTGAGCAGCGGCCTGGAAGCGCCCAGCCATGCGTTCCTCTGCCCCTCATACTAGTAGCTGCGGGGGCCAGGGCCCGAGGGCTTCCTGACACTTCAGGACGCCTGGGGAAATGCTAGATTCCAGGGCTCAGCCTCCCAGGTGCCGGGGGCAGGGGACCACCCCCGACGGGCCTCACCCCCCCGCAGGCCAGCCCTGCACTCTCCCCCGAAGAGTAGGACTGGGTGGCACTCTGGCTGCAGCTGCCCCCAGCACCGCCCACCTGGGTGCCCAGAAGAGCCCAGGACTGTCCCTCCTGGGCGCCCACTCCCAGAGCGGAGCCCCGGGGCGCAGGGCACAGGGCGGGGGCGGGGGGGCGCACCTTCACGCTGGGGATGACGCGCAGGAACCGGAACACGACGAGCATGTTCGCCAGCCGGGTCACGTCCCACAGCGACAGCAGGCCCTGCACCCCCGGCTTCCTGTGGAGACAGGGAGGCGGGCTGGGAGAGGCCGGACGCGGCCGAGGAGACAGGAGGCCAGAGCCGCAGAGACGCCGGCACCGGGGCGGCTCCGGCTGGGTGAGGGTGAAGGCACACGCCCACGGCACAGCCCCCAGCGCCCGGGCCTGCACGGGAGACACAGGCCCTGCACGCCGGCTGCTCCAGCTCAGGCCCCAGCAGGACCGGAGAACCCTGCCCCCGGCCCCGCCTCCACCCCGTGGCCCTCGACCCACGTCCGCGCCCGGCCTCCGCTTCTACCCCACTGCCCTCGTCTCCCGGCCGCTGGCCCCGGCCACCTTCGTGGCCACACTCGCTGTTCTCACCCTACTCGGTGGGAACCCTCAGCGACGCCGCCCCCACGGCTGCAGGCAGCAGGGATGTGGGTCCTCGGCCACTTCGGACACAGCAGCCCTCAGGTGCCAGGAGCAGGGGCCGCACTCCAGAGTGCCCGCTCTCGCCGCCCGACTCGGCCTCCAGGCCGCATGGGCCTGCCCCCTTCCTTGAGACCAGCCCTCCCCGCGGAGCTGACCCCCACGCCCCTCAGCTTCTCCACTAGGAGAGCAGCCCCCGCGCCCTGGGCCCACCACCGCACCACAAGGCACCCGAGGCCCAGCCCAGGCGCCCAAGCCTCAGTGCCAGGACCGGGCAGCAGGCTCGAAGGGCAGCTGAGTTCAGTGAGCCCCGGGCCCCGCGCCCCCACATGCCGCAGCCAGAAGAGAAGTGACCCCCACGTCAGTTTCAGCCAGAAACAGGTCCAAGGCCCACTCCAGGGCCCACAGGTCACCCAGCCCCACACCCCGGCCGCGTGTCCATCCTGGGACTGGGGTGAGCCTGCTGCACTCGGGGGGCCCCCGGCAGCCCCCATCACCGCTCTGAGAACGCACTGCCCAAGAGAGAGCCCCCGAGAACTGCGAGAAGGGGCTGCTCCCCGCATCCCCCACAGGCGGGCCTGCCAGGTGGGCAGGCCCGGGCCACGGACCGAGACCCTTCCCTGGGGCGCCAGGGGGCGGCGCGGCTGGCCCTCACCCCAGTCACATACCAGCCGGGGTGCGGGAAGCGGTACACAGCCAGGGTGGAGACCTCCAGGACCTTCAGTTACAAGAGAAAAGAAGGCGCCGCTACAGCCACGCAGGGGCGCCCACAAGGAGCGACCCCCAAAGGGGATGGGGCAGAGGTCAGAGCTCGGGCCTGTCCCCAGGGTAGGCTCCAAGTGTCGGCGCCTCCGCGGCCCAAGACCCCCTGGTCTCAAGCTCGGGGCCGCACAAGTGAAGGGCAGGACTAGGGGGAGGCGGGGCCCGGTGCCTCACCCCGCTCCTGCTCCAGCGCCCCGGGACTGGCCCCACAGAGGTCACCGCGATCCCTGAGCGACACACGTGTGACCCCTCCCGCGGGCTCTGGGGAAGGCCCACCGGCGGCCCCAGGACCCCGTCCCTCTGCCCACCGCGTCAGGTCCTGCTGTGGTGGCCGCACCGAGGAGCAGAGCTGTCAGCCGGAGAGGGCTGCGGGTCCCCCGCCTGCCCCCACACCCGGTCTCCTGCAGCCCGCAGCCCGCTCCAGGACCACCCAGGAAGCAGTGCACCCAGGGTGGGGGGACCCCAGGCCTTTGCCCCGGGAGCCAGGAGCCCTGAGCCCACTGCCCTGGGGTGCCCGAGGTTACCAGCAGGATGAGGGCGAGGAGGCCGTCGAACAGGTTGCTGGGGTAGGACAGGTAGCCCCCCGGGCCCAGGGCGAGCAGCTTGAGCAGCGCCTCCAGCAGGTAATACAGGACGAAGCCGCAGCTGAGCACCTGCGGGCGCAGGTCACAGGCCCGGTCAGCCGCGCCTCCACCCGCACCGTCGCCTCCCGGGCTCTCCTCTCGGATGCTCTGCCCAAGCCCACCCTCACACCCGGTCCCCAGTGCCCCCTTCTTACCCACTCCAGTCCTCAGTGACCTGAGGTGACCTCAGCGCGCCCCACGCCCGGCTTCACCTGCTCCCTGACCCAGAGGCCCAGGGCCCGACATCCCCCCCACTCCCAACCGGCCCCAGTCTGATCTCCGTGGAAACAGCACAGAGACCTCCCAGAGAGGCCGGGCTGCCCCCCAACACAGGCCCCGTCACCCAAGCCCCGGGAGGGACGATGCTAGGGCTCAGCAGCGGTGGGGCCGGGCGGAGCGGAGCTCACCCCCAGGACGAAGTCGTCGCGGTCAGCAGGCGGCACCATCGTGTCCCTCACCAGGAAGCCCTGCGGGGCCAGGGCGGCAGGGCGTGGGCAGGCGGGCGCTGACAGCTGGCCGGGCAGGAAGGGTACCCCCACCGCACCCCCATACTCACACAAATGGACACCAGGTTGCCAAGGGCGACGAGGTTCCCCAGGTAGTCAAAGTAGGGGTGGCCGAAAAGGAACTGGGCGGTCCTCAGGAATGGGGACCGGTACTCGGGCCTCGGGGGGTGCTGGGAAGGGACACACACTCAGATCTACCAGCCAGAGGTCGGAACCCCTGAGCCCGGCTGCCGCCCCTGTTCTGGGTGGGGTCCCTACCACCCCGCCACCCATCCGTCAGCCCAGCCTAAGGACGCGCTCAGTCCTGACGGAGACACTCTGGGGTCTCCTGGACACACGCTGAGCCGGACGGCAAGGCCCACCTGGAGGCCTTACAAGGACAAGAGGACAGCTCCGCCGCCTCCCACAGAGGACACACAGATGGGACATCCATCGGGGGTCCCTCTGGGTCAGCCTGGCCTGTGCACCCCACAAGAACAAAAGTCCCAGCTTCCGAGGGCCAGACTACTTCTGTTCCCACTAAGCCCAGAACTCCAGGAAGGTACATCCTGGCGTGGTCACTGCACTACTGGGTGGCCTGGCGCTGGCCGTGATCAGGGTGGCCGCTCACCTCTTTAATCACCCTCTTGTCAAACTCGTCAAAGAGAGCCTGAAACTTCTCAGCGGACAGCAGGTCATCACCACAGCAACGAACCTTCTGCAGAGGAGGGAAGCCACGTCAGCAGACTCAGGGTCGGTGGGGTCATCTGGGTCATGCAGGGTCAGTGGGATCGGCTGGGTCAGCTGGGGCCAGTTGGGGCCAGTGGGGTCAGCGGGGTCAAGGTGAAGAGAGGCCCAAGAGGAGGGCGCATGACCCCCCGTTCCACCCAGAGAGGCTGGCCTGGCTGATCTAAAATGACACCCCCAGCCCCCACGGGAGCCCCGGGGCACAGGCTGGGGTGGGCAGGCTGGGGGCTGATACCTCCATGATGGACTGTTTGCGGGTGCTGTCCAGCTGGACTTTCTGAAGCACCTGCAGGAACTCCTGGGGCTTAACCCCAACTCTGTGGGAAATCACACCCACATGCCGGTGAGCCCCTGCAGGGTCCTGGGCAGACGTGGGGCCCAGGGCGACGACCAGCCTCCACGAGGGGCTGGCACCACAGCCTCACTGGGACACCGTCCCGCCGGAGGGGCAGTGGAGGCTGCCTGGGGGCCTGGGGGTCGGGGAGCCTTGCCCAAGGGCCCCGCCCCCATCACCCCCACCAGAGCCAGGCAGCAGGGTGAGCATGGGGTGGGGGGGGTGAGGCCGAGGAGCCCCAGAACTAAGCAAACCCCGGGGCAGTGGGACACGGTCCCCGTGAAGCCAGGGCCGTCACCCGCGCAGCCAGCAGGGCTGGGAAACGGCCTGAACCATCGCCCGGCCCGGCCCCGGGGGAAGAGGGCCGGGAAGCCAGCACTCACCCCTGGCCGGGGGCCACTCCCTCAGCAGCCGCAGACAGGACCTGGAAGGCCGCCCGGGTCCCCAGCCGCCTCCGGATCAGAGAGGTCTGCAGGGATTTCTGCAGGGGCGGGGCTCTGAGGGGCCGCTCAGCAACCCCCCTGCCCTGGCAGCCCTGAGGGCACCGGGCGCCCAGGCCGGGGAGCCACGACGGAGCTGGGGTGAGGGTGCTCCTAAGGGAGGGCGGGGAGGGAACCTCGAGGCGGCAGGCCCAAGGGGGCGCGGAGGGGGCGGGGAGGCCTCTCCGGTTCTCTCCACGAGGAGCCGGGGCTGTGCAAAGGCACTGCCCCCGCCGGGATGTGCACCGCCCCCCCCCGGCCCTGAGCCCCTCACCAGCAGGTAGCCCCGGAACTGGTTGTAGATGATGGCCGTCAGCAGGTTCATCAGAAACAAGCTTCCTGGGGGGGAACGCCACGGTCGGACGGGCTGCAGCACAGCGGGGCAGCCCAAGGGGGGACAGGGCCCGGCAGGCCTGGGGCGCCCGCAAGGAGGACTACCTGGGGCACCCCACGTCCACCCTGCGGGCCTGCCGGCCTCCACACGGGGCCGAGGTCACGGGTCGGGGTGACCGCACACCACAAACAGGGAGGTCTCACAGGGGCGAAGTCAGAGGTGACACTGGGGTGACCTCTTCGGGTCGGGAAGCGAGCCCACCCCTAAGCACCAAGGAGCCTGTCACCCCAGAGACCCCCACGGGCCCAGGCTCACCAACCAGGGTGAAGACGATGAAGAAGACCGCGTAGGCGCGGTTCCAGGAGTACGCCGGGATCATCACTGCCGGGGAGGGGAGCGGAGAGGCTGGAGCTCGCGGCCGGCCCCGCACCCTGCGCCGGCCCCGCTCACGCCTGCTTCTGGAGGGTGGCGCGCCCCTGCCGGACGCCCAGCCCTCGCCTCCGCGTGCGGGACCAGGAGCACCCCGACGCTGAGCCCGCCCCCGGGACCGCCCGGGGACAGAGCCGCTCCCCAGGCACGGCTGGACGGCGAGGCCAGGGCCGCCCTCCAGGGCTGCGCCCACCCCCACCGGGCAGACCCTGCGGGGCGAGCGGGACCACCCAGGGACGCCCACACACCGTCCACTTGCTTCTCCGGAGTCAGGAGACAAGGGGACGGGGCGAGAAAGAGGAGCAGGAAGGAGACAGGAGAAGGAAGGAAACTAGGAACGAGAAAGGAAAACACAAGGAAGGAGGGGGAAGCACTGAGCTTCACCTGCTCACTGTCCTCCGCACGGAAGACCGGGGAGCCCACCTGCGCCCCCCCGAGTGCCCGCCCCACCGGCCTGAGCTGGGCGCCCAGGACCCCCGGCCCTCGCGCACCGTCAGGGTTGTTGGCCGTGGTCAGCAGCACCAGGAGGGACGTCAGGGCGTCCGGCAGGCTGCGGAAGTAGGCCAGCCTCTCCCTGTCCTGCCCGGTGTCCTGCTGGGACAAACGTGGCCATTGATGGGCCCCTCGGGCCGGCACCGCAGAGCAGGCACCCTCCAGCCGCACCCCTGGCCTCCCAGCCGGCCCCCCAGTCAGACAGGCCCTGACTCAGGGAGTGCAGCCCCAGACGGCTGCCCAGGCGGCCGCACACCCTCACGGACAGCGGTCACCCCAGCCCCCACAGCAGGCCCGGCTCGCAGGCGGCTCCCCTCGGACCCCAGGGCCCCGTCGGGCAAGGGAGGGTACCTTCTTGCCGGTGAAGAGCAGCATCCCGAACATGGTGAAGAGGCTCAGGTGGAGCGCCAGCAGCAGCAGGACGCTGGGGGTGACGCACAGCTCAGCGGGGCACGGGCACTGGGGAGCTCCCTGTACCCCCCACCCAAGACCTGCCCGGCTCAGCCCGGGGCCCCACCCCCTGTGGACAGTCTCTCTGTGGAAGTGAACTGCAGCCCAGGGGCTACCCCACCCTGAGAGGCGCGGCCGGGGACCCCAGGACTCCAGGTGAAAGGCCGTTCCTCCCACCTGGGGGGACGGGGCAGGGGAGGGAGGCCTGAGAGTGGGGAGCTGGTGTTTCATAGAATCTCACCGATGAGGGGGCTGGGGGAGGGGCGGGAAGCCCTGCAGTGGAGGGGGCGGTCTGCACAGGCCACCAAGGGGTGCCACAACCACAAGCCACACGCCACCTGCCCGCTGACCGCCCTGGGTGGGCAAAGTGCCCACAGGGCCTGACAGACCACATGCTGGGTCCCAGCACATAGCAGCCCAGATGGGAGCCGCGGCAGCCCCCCAGAACCCCCGCACACACACGGCAGGGAGCAGGCGGCCCCCCCACACCTCCGGCCGAGCACCGGGAGCACACCTTGCCATCTCCGGCAGCGACCAGCGGATACACTTGAGCGTCTTCTTCATCATGGAGGAGTTCTGCATCAGGAAGAAGGGCCGCAGGGGCCGGCGGAGCCGCAGCGGCTATCAGGCAGGAGCGGGGAGGGGGCTCAGGGCTCGCTGGGCCAGGTGCCCATGTGTGGCAGGGAAGACAGTTCGCCCCCCCACCCCAGGTCCACAGCAGCCTCTGGGCAGTGCCAGGGGTCAATTTAGCCTCAAAGCTGCAGAACATTCAGGCACCAGACGGGATGGACCTGACAATATCAGAATCGCAAAGCAGGAGGCGGGAGGCTGTGGCTCACACGGGCCCTTGGCTGACAGGGCTTTGGGGGGCTCAGTCGGGGGCACGGCCCACAGGGGGCCCAGCGAGTGGTGAGGCAGCCATGAGGAGCCAGAAGCCACCCCCAGGCCCTTCTACCTCCCTTAGTGTCTTCACCTGTGGAGGGGAACAGACCCCCCGCACAGGGGAGGCACCCCGGGAAGGGGCCAGGCTGGGCTGGAGAGGGCCCGGGCTGGGCTGGGCAGGGCCTGGGCCCCCAGCACTCTCCAGGCCCTCTGCACCCTGCATCGCCCCAGCCACCCCCTACCTACCTCCTGACACAGGAGACTCAGCGACACGGCCCAATCAAGCAGAGACACGGCCAGCACCAGCAGGTAGGCCAGCAGCCAGGGGTTCTGCCGGAACTGGTCCCACCCGACCAGGTAGCTCTGCAAGAGACGGGCCAGCTGGCACAGGCAGGCACGCTGGGGCCCGCAGCCAGGCGAGGCTGGGTGGCCAGAGCAGTGGGGCAGGGCCGGGCAGTGTGGTCTCCGCAGGACTCAGGGAGAGGTGGCCAGGAGGCCTGCCCACTGCTGAGCCCAGGCAGCAGCGACCTCTGGCTCAGCACTTAACCAGCCTGGCCTCGCTCCCGCATCAGTAACGGGGCCCCGCCTGCTGGGCCTAGCCACCCACCACCTCCACGTAACCCCAGCACCACCGGGACCCAGGCGGCGGCGCAGTGGGCGGCCCTGGCCCGGCCGAGGTTTCGGAAGGTGGGATGTGGTCAAGGGCCTGCCCCTTGCACGTCCCTGTCGCCGGCCTCAGAGGTCAGGCCCGCAGACACGAGCGAGGGCATCCTCCCACCGACACGTCCCCAGAGCAGCGGCCATTCCACCGCGCTCGCGGGAGCGTCTCACTGGTTTCAGCTGGAGTTTAACCCGACCTCCTAATCACGGTATGGGCTGAAAAAGGAGAAGTTGAGACGCTGCCCGGGGCCCCTCAGGCTCAGCAGAGGCCGAGGCCACCTTCCCGCCCGCCAGACCGAGGGACAGGGCTGGCCACAGGCAAGGTGCACGCTGACGCCTGTGTGGGCCGGGCGGTGCTGGCGGAGGCAACAGGCCCGAGGGCCACAGCACGCGCCGCTGCGCTCACAGGAAGCCGCTCGGGCTCAGGCCCGGCCCGGCAGTGTCAGACAGCAAGGCCGGGGCCTCCTCCAGCCCCTGCAGGGACACACGCCAGAGGCGAGCCCATGGTCAGACACACGGTCGCGCGGAGCAGACCCTGGCCCCCCCAGCCCTTCTCCTGTGCTGCTCGCGGGGGCGGGAGGCCGGGCCATGGGGAGAGGCCTCGGCTGCTTCAAGGTCCAGTTCCCAGGGAGCCCGGGCCTCAGCCCCACCGGCCAAAGTGCAGAGTCAAGGAAAGGCAGCCGCGGCCGCCGAGCCTGCGGGCCCCTCACCTTCACAGAGACGTCGACCACGAAGATCAGCAGGCAGAGCCCCTCCACGCCCTCCGTCAGGCCGCAGGGCGGGCTCCAGGGGGCCGAGCGGTAGCGGACGTCCGAGGTGCTGGTGAACGAGGAAGGGATCTCGACGAACGCCAGGGACAGGATCAAGAAGATGGTGAAGCTCAAGATCCTGGAAAAGGGACGCAAGTGTGCAAAGGCAGGGGCCAGCCACGCGGAGTCAGCAGCAGGCGCCCGAGGCCAGGCTCGGCCCACCCTCCTGGCCCAGGGCCATTCGCGGGTCAATTAACACGTATTTGGTGGAAACTCAACTGCCAGGGCTGACCCGGAATGTTATGGAAAGGAGCCCTAGCCTCTGGGCTGGGCGTCTCTCAGTGACGGGAGGCAGTGCCTGCTCCTCCCCCTGGGAGCAGCCCCTCGAGACCCCACTGGCCGGGCCCACGCTCACCACTGGCAGGCGCTGGAGTAGTACCAGCGGTACAGCCACAGCGACCGGGCGTCCATGCGGTGATGGATGGAGCGGTACTGCAATGAGAGGTCGCGGGTGCATGGGGGGCCTGGTGCCACACAGCACAGCGGGCCACAGGCAGGGCGCCCTCCGCACCCCGACACACACACAAGTGGGGAGACATCAGGGGAGACAGCTCCCCTGAGCCAGCGGCAAGGCTGGTGCCGCACACGCTGAGCACCTGAGGTGGAGACCAGGCCGGCGGCACACACGGGGGCACTTACCGAATGCACAGCACTGGCCACCTGCCTGAGGGGGTCTCCTCACCTGCGAGGCCCCCTAACCCCCACCGCAGCCCCTCTCCTCACAGGACCTTGGAGCAGGTGGCAACGAACAGCCCAGGTATGTGCAAGTCAAGAAATTAATGACCTGGAACTCGAGCGCCTCCTCCAGGACTGAAGGAGACAGTGCACAGGGCACAGCTGTCACGTGGCGCTGACCACACAGCCCAGCAGCGAGGCCATGGCCCCTGCACCCAGTCCCCAGAGCCCTGGGGACAAGCCGGCTCGGCCACCAAGGTGTGCCACCCACCTGGATGGCATCTTCGATGAAGACCACAGCCTGCTCCAAGTACAGGGCCCGCCTGGCTGCAGCACCTGGGGTAGAAGGGCATCAGGTGGACGCAGGTGACCAAGGGGGTCACGTGGCTCCCCTCAGGGCTGAGGTCAAGGAAGAACCTGGCTTGTTTCTTTCTCCAAGGCTCTGCTACGAGATGCTGCTCCCCCATGGGGGTCAGCGTGCACACATGAGTGGACCAGGGGTCTTCTCGTCGTGTGCAGGGGCCAGAGGCTCCACCCCGGCAGAGCATGGCAAGGACACGCAGCCCATGGCGAGGGGCAGAACCAAATCTGGGGGGCTCAGACCCTACCCCCCCCCCATAAACCCCGCACCTGTCGCTCCCCTGTCAAACAGGTGTCACCAGCACCCAGCTCAGCCCCCAGAGGGCACTGGACAGGGTGGAAGAGGGAGCACAGGACAGCTCGGGGTGACTGAGTGGGAGGTAGGGGGAAGAGATGGACGCAGCAAGACAAGAATACAACTACTCAGACTAGGAAAGACAGGTGGCCAGAGGCCAGAGCCACTGCAGGCCCAGGTTGGGGTGCGGCTGGAGGGGACAGGCCCTGGCAAGCTGTCTGGCGCCAAGGGCACTGGCCACCCTGGAACTGTCCAGCACTCACCCAACCCGCTCGCCTGGCTCAAAGGCTGTTCTGTAAAACTCTGGGTCTGGCCACCCTCTCACCCTGCTCACCCTGCCCCCATGGCACCGGCCTCCAGGGGGCCTCCCTGCACCATCTGCAACCCTAAACAATACACCCCCCCACCCCACCCCACCCCGCACCTCCCCCCCAAGCTCTCCAAGCCTGCATGCCCTACCGCAGCCCAGACTCCAACTGAGCAGTCCAGGGACTCCAACTCTGGGTGGCAGTCACCTGTTGCACCCCATCACCCCACTGGACACACCAGTGCTTATGTCGGGGTGGAATGTCTGCGGCAGAGAGCAGTGGACAGGAGAGGCTCAAGCACGGTCCCCCCCATGAGCCCTGAGGTCAGTCTCCCCGGCCCTAGCCTCTCCCCAACATCTGGTCCTAACCTCCCCGCTCCTGCTCCAGGATCCACCAGACACAACCTGGGGCCCACAGCAGCACCAGCAGCAGCAGCCCCATCCTCACTGGTAGGAGGAGCTGGGGGGGGGCAGGCTGAATTCCTGCAAACCCCAGCACAGGACACTGCTGGGAGCCCAAGGGGACAGCTGGGTGGAGCCTGAATGAGCCATTCTCAATCCCCACTGCCCAGAACACAGGGCGCCCTGTCCACGTTCTCAGGGCCCGTGAGGAGGCCCCAGGACCAGGACAAAAGAGCCCCCCTGAGCGTGCTCCCCCGGCAGCAGTGCCGGGCCCTGGCTCTAGCTCACCACGTGGCTGCAGGGCTCACCCACCACCCGCTCTGCCAGGGCCGGGACCTCGATGTACCTGACCCAGAACCGGCCCTGGATGAGGTTTCCCTGGAGTCTCTGGACCCCCAGTACCCCTGAGGCACCCCGTGACCACCCCTTTCACAGACTCCAGGGTGGGCAGCCTGCCGAGGCCACACAGCCAAGGAAGTGGCAGCTCCCAACCCCCGGCACAGCCGGTGCCTGCAAGCGCGGAGGCTTCCCCGCATGGAGAGGCTTCCCCAGGGCAGCCTCTGGGCTGCCTCAGCTTCCCGTCCCCCTCCCCGCGGGGACCGCCCCGGCCCCCCCTATCCCACAGGACACCCACGAAGAAACCTGCGGGACAGGAGAGGAAGCCCAGCACGGGACCGGCCCAGGGCCCAGGGCTGTGCGCAGGGGCGGGTCCTGCACACCCTCCGGGCCTGGACTGCGGGCCGGGCACCGCGGGGCCCTTCCCCGCCAACCCCGCGCCCAGCCCAGGGCCCCGGGTCGGCGGCAGGGCGGCCCTCGGGTTGGGTTCGCCCCCTCTCCGGGCAAACAGGAAGGGCCGAGGGGGCGGGAGCCGGGGGGAAGCTGCGCGGCGCGGGAGGCGGCCCCGGCCCAGCAGCGCCTCCCGGGCCGGCAGCGAGGAGCAGCGGCCAGCGGGCCGCCCGGCCGCGCGCCCTGGGCGGGAGACGCCCCTCCGAGCCGCGGCGCCCCAAGAGCGGCGCTGCCTCCGAGGAGTCCCGGCGGCCCCGGGGGCGCGCGGCCCGGTCCGTCCGGGCACTCGGCGGGGCTGCGGCGCCCCGCGCCCCCCGCGCCCCGGCCGGAGGTCAGGGAGGGACCCCGGGCCCCGGCCGCCGCTCACCGGAGCCGGCGTGGCCGCCGCGGAGGCCGGGGGGCCCCTCCCAGGAGCCGCGGGCCCCGGCGCCGCGCGCGCGGCCCAGGAGCGGCGCCGACTCGGCCGCCGACCCCGCCGCGGGCTCCGCCATGAGCCCGACGCGCGGCGCAGCCGCCCCGCGCAGGCGCAGTGCCCCGCCGGCGCGGAAGGAGCCGCGGCCCCGCGACGCCGGCCCCGCCCCGCCCCGACAGCCAATGAGAGCCCGGGCCTCGCGGCGGGGCGGGGCCGCGGGCCACGCCCCGGTGGGTGGAGCTCAGCGCCCCCTCCGGCTGCGCGGGGAGTGGCAGGAGCGGTTCTCAAAGAGCGGGCCGCGGACCGGGCGTCGGCGTCACGCGGCCCTGGTGGACGCCGCAAATTCTTGGGCCCTCCCACAACCGAGTTCTGGGTTGACGCCCAGGATTTTGTTTTGCACGTGAGTTTTGGATACATGGAATGACCCTAAAGGACCCCCGAAATGGGACTTGTGTTTGTCTCTGATGTTGACATTGGGAAGATTAACTGTAAGTGGGGGTACACTTAGATGCTCCCAGACATCTGCAGTGTTCCCAGGGGGACTCTAGCGCGCTTGTTTTCTGTCACTGTTATAGGGCAGCTCCGATACTGAACGGGTTCCTGGCTGGGGGTCCTCACCGCGCGCTGACAAGGGACTTATGAATACTCGACTGCAGGACACACACAGAAGGTTCATAAAAGGTTTATTGACAAGGGAAAAGGAAATAAGGAAAATGGACAACTCAGGGGGAAAATGGGGAAATAAAGTCTTTAATGCGTCCTACCCGATCCGCCGACCCGGAAACCCAAAGGCACTCTCTGAGCTGGCCGGACGCTGCGAGCTGGTGGGGAGCCAAAATGGGGGGCCCCCAAAGCCCACGTGTCTGGCTTTATCCCCACCTGGCTGCTGAACCCCACCCTCAGGTCCCAGCCACCTTCCCTTGGGTGGGGATGGGATGTGGAGTTCCCAGTGTCTTTGGCTTTGGCCTGGGGTGGGGGTGGAGTCCACAAAGCCTGTATGGGATCAGCTTTAGGACAGCCTTTCCCCCTAACAATTCCCCCCTTTCACTTTTTGCCACCATTTCCATGGTGATGAAGATCGAATATATGGATGTTGGGATGCAGTCTCAGATGAACATTTTTACCAGGTTGGACATCCTTTTCCCCCTAACATCACCACTGTGACGGCTGCCACAGCTCAGCGTAGAACACGGTCAGGAGGAGGGCAGAGGCCTGGTCTCGGCAGGCCTCACCTGACCGCCCCAGGAGGCCAGAGTCCGCCTGGTCATGGGGTGGTGGGGGGGCAGATTTTCCTTGCTGGATATGGCCTGGGGTCATGCTCAGCAGCTAGAGATCCCTGGATGTCTTGCTCACAACCCCTCCCCTCCAGGCCAGAAAGAAGGCAGTGAAGCCGCCTCAAGCTTCAGATGAGATGCTCGAGAAGGTGCTTCCAAGCTCTTCCCATCTCTCCTTGGCCACTTCTCTGTACTTACAGCTGCTCCCCAAGATGACACTGGGCCCCTGGATAATCCAGCAGCATTTCCTTGTTTTAAAATCAGCTGCTGAGGAACTTAAATTCCACCTGCAAAATCCTGTCTAACCTGTATAACCTGAGGCCAGAAGTGAAAACCTGGAGGTGGGGACCAAGCAGCTGCCTCCCGCTGAGCTCTTGAAAATCAGTAAGAAAAAGGTGCATCCTCCTAAGTTGGAAGGAGCGAGAACTGCAAGTCTGCAGAAGAAGACACGCCTCACGGGCACACACAGGCACAAGTCACACCGACAAGGAAAGCCTTGCACCGTGGAAAAGGCCATTCCGCCCCAGGAGGAGAGTAGGGTCACCCCAAGAAGAGAGTGGGGTCACCCCAGGAGGGCCTCAAGCAACCGCAGGGTGTATTCATGAGTTCAAGTTTTTCTTAAAACAAGGATCATGCACATTAAATACTGAAAAAAATAATGTTTTTTTTATTCTGAGAAGTTTTGGATACATGGGATGACCCTAAAGGACCCCCCAAAATGGAGAGGCATTGAAACACACCTCCCCCAGAACCTGTCTTATCGCCACTGAAGACCCCCTTTGATCTCTGGGCACACCTGCGGAGGCCCATGTGGAGTGCTAGGAGGCAGGGTGGCGTGGCAGTCGCAGCAACTTCACGGTGTTCAGCCTGGTGGGGCCAGCAGAAGGCACTTTCACAAAAGGGAAGCAGAAATCAAGTATGGGTGGGGCCTGACCTCAGCAGCCTCTGTGCTGTCCCTGGGGGGCAGACAGCCTGCATCTGGACGAAGTCCATCACTAGCATTCAGTAAGTGGGTTGGTCAAGTACTTAGGGGGGCCACACCCCTGGGTAATTGGGTCCTCACTTGGGGAAACTGAGATCCAGGGGGGCTGTGTGATTTTTGAGGGTCGGCTCAAAGCGGAAATGCTGGGCCTGAAAGCTCACCCCAAGTCTAAGACACCTTCTTGCAGGGAAACACAGGAAAGGGGTTCTGAAGCAGGTTCCGGAAAGCTGGACCAAAAGAGACACCACATCAAGGCAACGGCTGCCACGGTCAGCCCCCGGGTCTCTCACAGCATGTCCCTTGCTGGTGTCCCCACCTGTCTCTCCTCCATGTATCTCCCGCCGTGTCTCCTTCCCAGAGAGACCAGGGAGCCAGGAGCACAGGACCCAGCCCGGGCGGATGAAGCCGGGAGAGCTGGGTGGCTGGGGCCAGGCTTCGGCGGGTCAGGCCAGGGAAGGGCCAGCTGGGGTGACCATCCTTTGCTCTCGGCAGGCACTCCCTCTTGCAAGTGGGGGGTGGGGGCGACGACACTAGGGGCAAAGTCAGGGCCATTGGTTTGCAAAGTAGATGAGAAAAGGGTCCTTGGCACAGGAACTCCATTCCCTGCCCAGCCCCGGGAGGAAAACAAGCCTGAGAGCCATAAGGGGACAGTGGCCTTCCTCTCCAGCCCCCAACACCATAAATAAGCGAGGAACCTGCCCCTGCTGCTCGCTGTGTCGCAACAAAACGTCTCTTTGTTGCCGCCAGCTCCCAGGAGCCGGCAGTGGGGGACAGTGTCCTCCCTGCCTGTCGCTGACCCCGAGCCCGAGGACGGCTTGGAGATGCCCCGGCCGGTGCTGGAGGCCTGGGCCAGGACGGGAGCCTCTCACCACCCCGAGGCGGTGCCACACTCAGTCTGAATGTCAGACATGTGCCCCCAGGCCGTGCTCCTCTGGGCCAGGTGCCAATCTCTGGGCAACTGGCTTCTGCCTTGCTCTATAGGGAGAATAAAGAAACTTCCCGGTGAGCCTGCGGGGCGGGGGCGGGGTGCAGTAACTCCGGAGAGCACCCAAAAGCGTCCCCGGCCAGGCCAGGCCGCGCCAGATGCTTCTTACTTAGGTCCTTCCCTGGACTCGCAGCCCGCCCGCTGCACGCTGGCCTCCCCTGGCTGAGGAGCTGCGCACGGCCACGCGGTCTCGCTGGAGGCGGCTGCGCGGTTGTCACACTCACTCGCGTGCGCCCCGTGTGCTGAGCGCTGCTCCCTGCCCGGCCGCGGGGCTCTCCCCACTCGCACAAAGGGTGCCACCGCCATGCCCTGGGGCAGCGACAGGCACGTGGGAGACTGGAAGGCAGGAGAGCCCTGGGCTGAGCCCTCCGATCCGAGCTGGTGTCCCTGCCCAGCCTGGCCCCGAGAGCCCAGGCGCCGTCCTCGCTGGGCCTCCACCGCATCGAGCCGGGCGCGATGGCAGCGACTCCTGGGGGCAGCAAGAGGGGCCCACATAGCCCTCACCCCTGTCTTGCCCGTCCACTCACTTCCTCTTGCGCCACCCGGGGGAGAAGCGCTTTAGGAGCAGGAAGAATTCTCAGGTCCCCCGCGTCAGACTCCCACTCCGGGCCCAGGTGGCCTTCAGCTGCACTTGGGGAGCCGAGGCCCAGAGGGGCCACGTGCTGGGCCCGGGCCACACGGACAGTGGACCCCAGCTTGGCCGGAGTCTGCAGGAGAGCTCACAGGCTGGGCACGCGGCCACGGGCGGGGTGTTGGTGAGAGAACCCCTTGACCCGTGCCCCCGGGACTGGCCCCTGGGGAGGCCAAATGCTTCCCAGGCCAGCCAGGCCAGCTTGCTATTTTGGGCTGTCCTACACATGGCAGCAACGAGAATCTGGGGCTCCTGGGGGACCTGTGGTGTTGGGGGCCAAGCAGTCAGCACAGGGGGCTGTGGGTGACCAGGGTCAGCGGGGGAGGTGGGCGAGGGGAGGGCTGCAGTGTTGTGGGCGGTACTAGGGCGAGGCCCACGGGATGGGGGGCAGGAGCAAGAGCCTGGGGGAGGTGACGGGTTGCCTGGCCAGAGGCTGGAGGCGGAGGGACCCTGACAGGCCTGGCCCACACAAACACGCCTCCCCGACAAGACCCTGGGTTGGGGCTGAGTGGTTTGGATGAGGATCCCGAGAAATGGGTGGGGTAGGGAAGGAGCCAGGCAAGGTGCTCAGCAGGGGGGAGGAGGGCCAGCCCCAGGGGGACCCGCGGAGAGCCTCAGCAGCACCCCCGCCCCAGACGCCGCTTTCTCCTCCTCCCGGCCAGCACTGGCATGGGCCGGGCCCACCAAAAGCCGGGCCTGGCCACGGAAGCGGCCGCGGCAGGAAGCGATGGTGAAAGGCACACACGCAGCCCGGCCCGTGGGCAGGGTCGGCCTCGGCTCGCCGCGCGCGCGAGCACCTGGAGGACCAAGCGGGGGTTCCCAGCTGAGGGTGCCCGGCTCAGGACCAGATCAAAGCCCCAGAACGTCCACCCCTTCCCTTCATAGAGCAAGGCCTCGTGGCGCCAAGCTCTGCGATTTCAGAAAACCCAAGCCCAAGCTGGGCGGCGGCCCGGAGCCGCGAGCTCACACCTTCCTTCCCTCCAGGCCAGGGCCACACTGGGGACGGGGCCTTGCCGGGGCCGCAGATCCCACCTGGAGAGGGCAGGAGCTGGTGGGCAGCCCCCGCACCCCAGGCACGAGCTCCTGGCTGCCTGCAGAGGCGGCCGCGCCTCCTCCGGGCCCACCGGCACGTAGCGGCCGTCTCCCTTCTATGAGCTGACGCCGGCGGCATCACCCCTGATGGACGGGTCAGGGGAGGCTGGGTGGGCCGGTGCCCTGCCCTGGCACCCTCGCCCTTGGGGACACAGCGCTAACCGCACTGCCCCCAGCGGGAGCGGCTCTGACAGGCACGCCGCCGCTGCCCTGGCATGGGAGCCCTTCCCGGTGGAGGGCAGGTTCCAGCGCCCCGGCGTCCAGAGAGCAAGTGTCTCAGCTGCCGCACAGCTGATAATTCGGACCCGTGACTCTGCTGGGGTGGGTATCTTGGGGGCATAGCCACGTCCCTGGCCCGCTAGGAACTAGTAACCCTCGCTTCGCAGTTGTAACAGCCCACAGTCGCAACACCCCCCCACCGATGGGACTAGGGGCGCTAAGGGACCCCAAGGTTCTTGGCTTCCTTGCAGGAAAGAGTTCATGTGGGAGGCGCTAGAAATGACGTTGGGCTGGAGGAGCTGAGACCCCGCCAGCTGCCCGCCTCATCTCACACACACTCACACACTCACAC
This sequence comes from Talpa europaea, assembly GCF_964194135.1. Lineage (NCBI taxonomy): Eukaryota > Metazoa > Chordata > Mammalia > Eulipotyphla > Talpidae > Talpa > Talpa europaea. The sequence goes on from NC_140073.1 coordinate 2,252,433, forward strand.
ACACACTGCACACCACGCCCACCTTCCAGTCACCCTTCCTGTTCACCCAACACACCACATCCTTCCCCGCCTCAGGGCCTTTGCACCTGCTGCTCTTGAGCCTGGAATGCCTTCCTGCGGGCGCCCTGCTGGTCTCTGCCCCACCCTCTGCGATGAGCTGCTCCAGGAGGCCTGATCCCTGCCTCTCCCGCTGCGAGTCCTTCCTTTCTCCACCGACAGGTAAGGCGCCAAGGCCCTCGCCCCCGGCCAGGGGGCTCCCCCACCCTCCCCGCAGAGCCCAGCCTCAGTGGGACATGGGGACCCCGGGACAACCCGCACACCCGACGGCTCTCCGCGTACAGCCACCTCTCCTTCCTTTTGAAAGAAACAAATTTCCACACCAAATAAGGCGGTGGACTTCAGAGCCGCCTTCACACAGATCCCTGGAAGTGTCCAAGAGCAATTACACTTGGAACTTGCCTGGAGGCAGCCTCCCCGGCCTCCCCCCACCGCCCCGTCTCCCACGTAAACAGCAAACAGCGGCCCAGCTGGGCCCCAGCTGGCCTGCTCCGGGGAGGAGGGCCCGGCGGCCACCACTGCCGGTGCCAGCCACCTCCCCCTCAACCTGGGCGCCCCCAGCTTCGGCACCCCAGAGGCTCCCTGGCCCCCTCCCTAAAACCAAGGGCCCCAGAGGCCGGCAGGGCCAAGCCGGGAACCACCCACAACTTCCTGGGGCTGGAGCAGGGACGTGGGCCCCTCCTGGGCAGGTGGCCTGCAGGCAGGTGCAGGGGAAGCTCCTTCCACACGTCCATTGAGGCAGTGACCTGGGTGTGGTTTGCTCCCGCAGGGGACGCGCTGATGGGAAGGTTCCTGGGCTCGCAGCGCCAGGAGAAAGCTTAGGGCCAGGGAGGCACTCTCGGCCACCCCAGGGCCCCTGCGCCGCAGAGGCTTCGGCTTCAGGGCCCCAGGGGGACTCCCCGGGGGAGGTTGACTCGTCCTCCCCCCACTTGGGCACCAGGCACCACGGCCGCCAGCTTGCTGGCCCCGTCCGGGCAGCGCTGTGATTTTCCACTCACGCCATCTGATTGCTATTAGGGCTGAAGAACAGGGACTTCCTGGTTCCAAAAGTCCACATGGGGCTCCGGGCAGATTCTGGAGAGGGGTGCACCTGGGTGGCCCACCGCCCCGCTGCCAAGCCCACCTCCCCAGAGCGCGGCTCCACCCCATCCCGGGAGCCTCCACCGCTGCCCCAGGCTTCTCGGCAGCAGCCCCTGAAGACATTTAAACCACGGGGTGGGGACGGGCCCCTCCTGGCCCCGCCGGCCCTGAAACGCCCACTGGGGGCGGATGAGAGGACCAGGCGAGTGGACAGCCGGCGCTCTGTCCCTGGGCAGCCTGGCGGAGCCGCAGGAGGCGAGATTAACAGCTGGACTCGGTCCTCAGTGCTCGGGCCAACGTGACGTCACCGGGAGAGATGAGTCCCCGCGGGCTGGGGGGGGCTCTGAGCGGGGCATTCCTTCCCGAAGCCTCATCCCTGCTCAGCCCCTCCTCCCCCCTCCCGTCCCCGCCGGCCTGGAATTGGGTTTGGGGCGGGTTCGCTCCAGCAGGCGGCGGGCAGGCAGGCGGGAGCCTCCACTCTGAGCTCCGGGCAGCGCTGTGTCCAGTCGGCTGCCCTGGGGGCCGTGCGAGGAGCCCCGCGCGAAGAAGACGAGGAAGGGCAGCCCCAAGGCGCGGAGAAGCTGCAGGTAGCAACTTGGGGGCCAGAGTGGGGGTTACGGAAGCTGGGGCTGCAGGGAGCGGGCCGGGCAGGGCAGGAGTTGAGGTGGGTGCACCGGGGTCGGGGGGCACTTCTGGCGGAATCCACGCAGCTCCGAGCAGGATCCCTGGACCCCAAAACAGGGCTGTCAGCGCCCACCCCGAGATCTGCCCTCACGAGCCCCGAGGCTCGGGAGCCCCAGGGACAGGGGGGAGGCTTGGAGCCCCCCTCCTGGCCACAGGCCCTGACCTTCTGGCTATTCCCGACTCTTAAACTGTCCTACTGTGGGTGGGGGCTCCCCCTCCGTCCCCCACGCCCTCGCCAGCTGTCCGAGCGTGCTTTCTGGAAGGGCGGGAAGGGAACACCCAGCGGGCAGCTTCCCAAGCCCAGCGGGACGCTCCTCGGTCTCACGCGCCAGCCTCACGCCCCTCCTTCCGTGAGAGCTGGGCCCGGCCCCAGCTGCCCCAACCACCCAGGCTGGACACAGGCACCAGCCTCGCAGCCCGGGAGGCTCAGCTTCCACCTTCTCCCGGGCAGCACCCGACCTGGTACTGGATGTCCGGGAGGGTGCCCAAAGGCCCTGCGGCCCCCATAGAAGCCCCTTCAGGGCAAACTGTGAGCAGGGGCTGTGGCCTGCCCATGGGGGGAGTGACCGGGTGAGCCCCCTGGAGTCAGGGCCCTCAGGCCAGCAGGGGGCAGCCAGAGCAGACAGCAGAGACAGCAAGAGGGCTGGGGGCTGGGCTGGAGGACAGCATCCCCTAGAGGCCTTGGAGGTCCCGGGAGTCTTGGGGCTTGGGGGCTGGTGGGACTAGGTGAAAGAAAGAGGAGCTTCCTGAGGCCCGGGCACACTGTCTGTGGGCTGGTGTGTGGAGGGGGTAGCAGGAGTGAGCTGAACTGTCAGGCAAACAGACCTGACAGAGGCCAGATCCCTACTGAGCGTCACACAGGCACACGCACCCACATGCACACGCACACATACCACACATGCACACACACGCCACACACACCACTCACGTGCACATACACGCACACACACGCCACACACAAGCCTTTTTGGGCTCACCCAGAGTCCACCACACTTCCGGATCGCTCTGCATGAGTGCAGGAGCCTTCTGGCTGCCCAGGGCGGGACAGGACGAGGCCTCAGAGACATGGGGGCACCACAGCGCAGACATGAGCTCTGCACCCAGCCAGGGCCCGGCCGCGCAGGCACACCCAGGGGCAGCCTTGGGGCACCTGAGCACCTGCCAGTTCCATCAGGTCACAGGGGCCAGGCCTGGGATAGTGGACAGCAGGAAGGGCCACCAAGAACAGCGGGAAGAGTGAGCAGGGGAGAGGGGCCCTCCATGGGGCCAGGGGGTGGGGGTGAGATGGGAAGCCCCGGGTCGCAGGTGGGGAGCTTGGGCACCCCGGAGATGCTAGTGCTGGAGACGCTGTGCACGGCAGTGGGGGCGGTGGGGCAACTAGAGTGGAGCTGTGTCGGGGGCGGGGGTCAAGAGATGCAGGTGTAGCACCCACTCCCTGCACATGTGCATCAGGAACCGCCCCACGCACCCCGTGCCCAACGCCCGGGCAGATGCACCCGGGAGCAGGGAAGGTTTGCCAAGGCCCCAGGCACTGGGCAACATGCGGTGGCCCGGGCATGGGCTCAGGAGCTGCATCCAGCAGCCCCCAGCCCCAGCAGCCCCTGGTGCACTGCGTCCTCCTCACTCCAGAGGTTGGCGGGCAGCACGGACAGGCCCGCTCCAGGCTGGAGGGGGCGCCGGGGGGGGGCGGGGGGGTGTGTGCCTGGTGGCTCCTCCCACACCTAAGGAAGGAAATCGGGGAGGCAACCCCAGCAGGCTCCCCAGAGCTCCCCCAGCAGAGGAGGGACCAGCGCCCTCCAGAGGCGCTTCTCCGCCCACAGCCTCAGTGTCCCCCCCGCAGCACAGCGGGGCAGGTGGGGGCTGGAGTCAGTGGAGGCGCGGGCCAACCAGCGGCTCTGTGGGCCGGGGTGGACAGGTCCCTAGCAGGGACGTTTTCCCCTCCTGGCTGGTCACCCCTCCCAGGCCTTCACTGCAGCCCTGGCTGAGTCCAACCACCCCTTTCCAGCCTGGAGCCAGGACACCGAGGGCCTCCTGGCCCCTCCCTCCGGGAGCTCCTCGCCCCACAGATCCTCCATCTGCAGAGCAGCAGCACCCTGCGGAGCAGTGGTTATGCCCCATCTGTGGGCCCGACTGCACCTCCTGAGCTTGGGCGCCCCACTCTAAGGGCGCTGATGGTGCCACCTCACAGCTAGCACAGGACCAGGTGGGAAGAAGGGTGCAGGCCTGCTGGCTCCCACCGACGCGGGGCTGCGGGTGGTGACAAGGATGCTGATGATGACCAAACTGTCCTGCCGTGCAGGCAGCTGCAGGGGAAAGAGCTTGGCCTGTGACAAACAAGGTAGCCAAAGGCCCCCTCCTCCAGGAAGCCTCCCTACTCTCTCCTCCTTGGCTCCCCCTTCTGGGACTGGCTGCGGGGGCCAGGAAATGTATGTGGGGAAAGTAACTGTAAATTTCCAGAGCTGGCTGGCTCCAGACCAACGAAAGGGGAAGAACAGGTGTCACTAGGGCGTCAACAGGAGGTGGGTGAGGGGTCCACATGCAGCAAGACTGTCCCCCCTGCCGCCCCCGGGGGTCTGACTCGAAGGGACCCCATGGCCCCATCAGCCTTTTCTCAAAGGTGTTGCTGAGGGCCACAGGCCTGGAGCCTAGGGGCCGGGGACAGGTCTGGAGGGTGGACGGTGGACAGAGGTCTGGAGGGTGGATGGTGAGCCCCCCTGATGTACTCTTTCTGCCTTTGCCAGGTGGCGCACGCAGGCCCGTGAGCTGTGAGCAGAGCCGAGAGGAATCAGGCTGCTGGGCCTGGAGATGGTGGGGAACTGCTCCTGGGAGGCCCAGCCCGCAGACAGGAGCAAGGCAAGTGCAGGGCTGGGGGGGGGGGGGCACTGCGGGCGTCTCTGGGCTGAGTGGGTGGGGGTAGGGGGCCCAGCACCTCCCCTCTGTTGCTACACCTCACCCTTCACGTAGCTTCCAGCAGAAGGTGGCAGCAGGGCCCATGGGCTGTGTGGCCTGGCACTCGGGTCCCGTGTCTCCTGACCTGTCACTAACCTCGGAAGACTTGGTCCTTCTCTCCCCTGCAGAGGTGGGGAGGTCAGCTCTTTCCCACGGCCAGGCCCTGCCAGGAGACCCTGAGATGTAAGTCCAAGGTGACCTTGATGTCCCGTGTCCCACAATGACCCTGCCAGAGTTGCCCCAGGCGGGGATCACCTCCTATGGCCAGAACCCCCCACCCCTTCTTCTTGGAGGGCCTCAAAGCCCCTGCATTCACCCTCCCCCATGCCCCCCACACCCCGCAGCCCAGGGAGAAGGCTCTCGAGTTGGGAGGGCCTCGAGTTAGCCTAGCGCAGCCCCTCCCACATTTGAAGAAACTGAGGCTCACGCCAGAGCTGGGCCAGGGCAAGCCCAAGGGCTGGGCAAAGCCGGAGCGCCTCCTGGACCCTGAACTCAGCTCCTGAGGCCCTTTCAGCCTCCCACACTGCCCACTGCGGGACCCCTAGAGGCAGAGGCAGGCTAGCTGGGGGAGTCCCCAGAAATGGGGGAGAGGAGAGCACAGGGAGGGCTGGGCAGACGTACTAGGCGTGCGCTGGCGAGGGCCCACACGCGAGTGACTCACCCAGTCTCCACACTGGCGCCCAGGAGGGCTTGGCTGATGCCCCAGCCTGCGTGTGAGCAGCACTGTAGCCCAGCCCCCACGCCCACGCCAGCCTGCCGCCCGCTCCTCTCCTGCAGCGGGGACTGGCTCCAGGGGCTTGCCCACCCTGGTTCGGGGATGGCCGGGTCTGCTCCCGGCTCCGAGCCGCTGGGGCCTGGGGCGGTCACGCGGGAGGAGTGCGGGCTGGGCCAGGGCGCGTGCGGGAGTGGGGCTGACCTGCCCTGCGCGGTGACAGCTGGCGGGCAGGAGCCCCTTCCAGGGCCGCCTTGACCTCCCACATCTCCCCAAGGCTCCCCGACACCCTGTAGTCAGGGCTTCCAGAGCCAGGCCAGTGGGCTCCCCTCGTGTGGGGCGCCCACTGCATTCTGGGCCAGCCTTCGGCCAGCACGGGGCCATCTGGATGGTGCAGGATGGCTCTGCCTGCAGAACCTTCCGGGTCTTGCTTTTGTTTTTGTTTGGGGGAGGCCTCAGTGAAGGGAACTGACCCCCAGCCTGGGAAGAGGTTGTGGGGGCCGGGAAAGGCGAAGGCCAGGGTCAGGCGCTGGCGAGCAGGGATGGATTGGTGATGTCTGCGGGGGCGGGCAGCAGGCAGTGACCGCGCCCAGGTCACCTTTGCCACTGGAATGAGAGGTCACAGTGACAGCCTGAAGCCGAGTCCAGCTTGCAGATTGTTGTGTTTGGCCCACACGATGTTTTTTAAATGCTAGTGTTTAAAGATCAGGATATTTCACATTAGAATCTAGAGCTCTGGCTCCTCTGGTGGGGGGAGAACGGTCAGCTGCTCCTCCAGTGGTGCCCCCAGCTCCCGAGAGGCTGCCCACTTCCCTCACTCGGTTTGCCACTGTCCCCCGGCCGGTCACTCTTGCAGCTGGCCCACGTATCGGCCTGGACTCTGCGGCGAGACTGATGTCAGGTGGCCTCAGCCAGCCAGGCCATCGTCCCGACTGTGAGGGGCTTGCCCACACTTGAGCCTCTTGGCCAAGAGCCCAGAGGTCACCATGGCCCAGCAGGGCTGCTGATTCCCCAGCCCCCGCCCTGGGAGAGGCAGGTCCTGCTCCAGCGAGACCCATGGCCCACCTTTTGTTTTTGTAACTCGCAGGTGACTTTATTATTTTCAAATAAATATTTCCATGCATCAGTGTGAACGTCTCGCGTGTATAGAAAGTTTGCAAAAACAGTGCCAGTGCCATGCATACCCACAGCCTCCCCTGTGGCCAGTCTCTGACCAAGCGTGCTCTCCATGGGCGTCTCGGCCGACAGACCGGCCTCCCGAATGCCTTGGAAGCAAGTTGCAGACACCAAGCCCCGAGCCCCCAGTGTCCCACCTGAGGACAAGGACACGCCCATCGCCACGGCGCATTTCCCTCCAGGCAAGCGTGACCTGGTGCAATACCGCTCTCTGGACATGGGCCAGTGCCGGGCCCCCCACCCCGCTAGCATCGGGCGGCTGTCAGCGCCAGGCCTAGGTGACAGCAGTTCTTGTCCTTGTCTCCGCAGCCGCCTTCACCTTCGCCTTGAAACACTTGCTCAGCTGCCCCTCACCGCGCAGGCGTGGGCCTTTTTGACCTGTCTATTCAGACAGGCGAGCAGCCAGGGTCCCCGGGGGCTGTGATTTCCAGTGCCTCGGAGAGAGGCCAAGTCTGCAGACACAGCAGTAGCGTCAGGTGGGGTCAGCGTGTCTTCTGCTCTCATGGAGCATCTGTGGGGTGACCAGAGCTGCTGCCCCTGCAGGTCTGGGAGCCACACCAGCCACAGGTGCAGGGTTTGGGTGTAGGCACGGGTGTGGGGCGAGGTGGAGGGCACAGGTGGGGGGCGCAGGTTCGGGGTGCAGGTGCAGGTCTGGGCCTTCACCGGCTGTCTCCCTCCACGCCTGCACAGATGTGTCCCGGCCCCAGCGAGGCCCCGGAGATCTACAGCCGAGGCTTCCTGACCATCGAGCCCATCAGTCCGCTGCCCCCGCCAGCCGTCATGAACTACATCTTCCTGCTGCTCTGTCTGTGTGGGCTGGTGGGCAACGGGCTGGTCCTCTGGTTTTTTGGCTTCTCCATCAAGAGGACCCCCTTCTCCATCTACTTCCTGCACCTGGCCAGCGCCGACGCGGGCTACCTCTTTAGCAAGGCCGTGTTCTCCATCCTGAACACCGGGGGCTTCCTGGGCACCTTCGCCGACTACATCCGGGCCGTGTGCAGGGTCGCGGGGCTGTGCACGTTCGTGGCCAGTGTGGGCCTCCTGCCGGCCATCAGCTCCGAGCGCTGCGCGTCCGTCCTCTTCCCCGCCTGGTACTGGCACCAGCGGCCCCGGCGCCTGTCAGCCGTGGTGTGCGCCCTGCTCTGGGCCCTGGCTCTCCTGGTCACCGGCATCCACCACTACTTCTGCGTCTTCCTGGACCGCCAGGCCTCGGGGCCCGCCTGCAGGCACATGGACACCTTCCTGGGCATCCTGCTGTTCCTGGTCTTCTGCCCGCTCATGGTGCTGCCCTGCCTGGCGCTCATCCTGCACGTGGAGTGCCGGGCCCGGCGGCGCCAGCGCTCAGCCAAGCTCAACCACGTGGTCCTGGCCACGGACTCCGTGTTCCTCGTGTCCTCCATCTACTTGGGGATCGACTGGTTCCTCTTCTGGGTCTTCCAGATCCCGGCCCCCTTCCCAGAGTACGTCACGGACCTGTGCATTTGCATCAACAGCAGCGCCAAGCCCGTGGTCTACTTCCTGGCCGGGAGGGACAAGTCCCAGCGGCTGTGGGAGCCGCTCCGGGTGGTCTTCCAGCGGGCCCTGCGGGACGGCGCTGAGCTGGGGGAGGCGGGGGCGGGCACGCCCAACACCGTCACCATGGAGATGCAGTGCACCCCTGGGAATGCCTCCTGAGCTGCCCCGGGTGGAGGGAGCCAGGGGCGGCCCTGGCCACTGGGGACCCCTTGCCGTTGGGCAGACAGAAACAGGGCCTGGCCCACGGGCACAGAAGAGTCTGCTTCTGCCCCGCGTGTCTTACTGTCCCAGATTTAGGGGTTCTGGGGATGCCGAGACCCAGAGCAGCCACCTCCAAACTTACAGGTGGTCCTGCCAGGTGCCCCCGCCCACCTCCCCCAGCGCTCCTGCTGTGCCCCATTGTCAGAGGTGCCAGCTGGGGGCCGTCCTCACCCAGGCTGGCCAGCAAAGGACAGGAGGGGGTCGCCCAGCCCATGCGCCTCCTGACCCTTTGGTCAGCACCCCTGAAAGCCACACAGCCTGCACCGCCCACCACCGGCCAGCAGCCCCCTCCCTGCTGCGAGACCCCACGGTCTCCATCCCTCCCGGGGGACAGTGAGGGCAGAGCTGACCTTATGGTGCTACCTGGGACAGGCGCCCCTTAACCTGCCTCGAAGTTCAGTCTCTATAAACAATGTCCCTGCCCCCGGGACCAAAACCTTAGTGACTTACGGGCACGTCTGGCCTGTGAGCAGCTGAGACAGGAGGAAGAACCAGCAACCAGAGGCCGTGACTCCTCCGACTCCCACTCAGCCAGCCGCTCCCCGCCGCTCCTGGAGCCCGCGCCTGGCCCGGCTGCTGCCCGCCTGGCCTCAGCCTCCTGCACACCCGCTGCCGGCCTCCGGGCTCCTCCCCACCTGCAAATGGGCTCTGGCTCGGCCCCGGCCCCTGCCCACCAGCCAGCACGGTGCCCAGCGCAGCCAAAGGACGTTTGATGAAAGACAATAAATGTGCATCAATAAACGCTTTCCCTCTGCGCTCGGGAAGCCTGTGGCCCTCTGTGCACCCGTGGCCCAGTGCCCGCAATGGGGAGGCCCAGGGCAGCAGAGCCCCCGAGGGGATGGGGCACCCCAGAGGGGCAGTGGAGCCCCAGAGGGGCAGCCCATCTCCACCCCTGCAGCCCGCTCTCTCCCGCCTTGGTCTCCCTCCCCCGCTGGCCTGTTTGCACTATGGGGGCCCCTTCTCCTTCCAGGGGACCCACGTCCTCTGTTGGCTGCACCCACTCAGGGGTTCCGCTCCTGGGGGCTTTATCCCCACTGTGCTGAGTGACACCACCTGACAAGGGTCCCACCGCTGCCCGTCTGGAATGCCCCCTGCATCCTGAGCTCTCTGGGGCAGGCGCTGACCTCCCGTGCCCAGCCCCCCAACTTCCCAGCCATGATCAGGCCCCTCCCAGGAGACAGGCTCAGCAGGGGGCCGAAGCCCCTGCCTCCCCTCAGCCCCAGGAGGGCCCCATCCCAGGCTCCTGGAATCCAGCCTGGGCCACACCCCTCTGGGGACCACTCTGCAGACGCTTGCCTCTGCGTGGGCCAAGGAGACACAAGGCAGAGAGCCCAGGCTGGGGGTGGGATGCGTGCAGCTCAGAGGGCGAGCGGGGCTGCTGGCGGGTGAGGTGCCACCGTGTCTGTGCTCTGCCCGCAGACCCCGGGTCCGCTCTGCCTTCCCGATGGCCGGGAGCAGGGGCTTCCTTGCTGAGCTGACCCCCGAGTGCCTTCTCCTGGTGACCAGCCCCCAGCAGGCTCAGCCTCCTGTTCACTCCAGGCCGCCGCCCTCCTCCTCCACTTTCCAACAGTCCCAACCACACCCCAGCTCTGCGGAGAGGGGGCGTCTGTAGGGGTCCCAGAGCAGGGGTGGAGACCACAACATCTGCCTCCTCATTCCTGGACACACAGGCAAGAGGTGTGTCCTGAGGGCCCTGGGCAGGCAGAAAGGCCTCCAATCCTGTAGGGGTCAGGGTGTCTGGGAGCCTGGCACCCCAGGGCTCAGGGACTCCCAATCCCCAAGAATTCTCCCTCCAGAGCCCCAGCTCAGCCCTGGTCTTGTGGGGACCAGCTCCCAACCCAGGGTCCTGAGGGGCCTTCCTAAGAGGGTCCAGTGACTGAGGGCCCAGGCCAGGGCGGCAAGTGCCCTCACCCCCTGCAGTGCCAGGAGGTCAGGGAGGGCCCCGGGTACATCAGCCTTGGAGCCGCTCAGCCTGGGGCAGGGGTGAGCACCAGGATGGAGCCCCCACCTCTGGGCCCTTCCTTGGTGGGTGCTTAGCACAAACCTCCATCTACCCCTGCTGGGCCCCGGAGGACCCTGTACCCATCCACGCCCTGGACCTCCCCATCTCTGTGCTAATGGAGGTGGCTGCACAGATGGCTGCTGGGCAGACCGCAGGTCCCCGCCACGCCCCCTCCCTCCTTGCGAGTGCACTTATTACAGCCTCGGGGGCTGCTGCAGGGGCGGGCGGCTGCCCACCCTCACCCTGCTGGGCCTCAGTGTCCCCAAATGCTAGGTGCGCCCTCTCGGAGTTGGCATTACCTCGGTCAGGCGTGGGGTACAGTGGCAGGCAGGGGGGAGGCTGCTGCAGGTGGCACGGTCACAGAGCGGCCAACCCCAGTGCAGAGCGAGGGCAGTGACCACCATGGACTGAGGTATCCATGCTGGGCCTGGACCAAGCACGCCAGGAGCCATAGCAGGGATCATCCCAGTACAGACAGCACGAGCCCACTGCAGGAGCCGCACCCACCATGGTGCTCCTCATCCAGGCTGACAGGCCTGGCCAGAGCCCCAGCCGCGTGTCCCTGGACCTCAGGCCTCTGACCTCTGTGATTCCCATCAGCAAAACACTGGGATTTGGGGCCCAGGGTGACGTGTCAAGGATGAGCCCATCCCCGCCCAGAACCACCCAGGCCAGCCCTGGTGGGTTCCACTGTCAGCCGAGGCCAAAGGAGGGTGGGCCCCTTCCGGGCACGGGCATCTGAAACCGGGGGCCAGGGAAGGGTGAGTGCTCACGGACGGTGCGGCCACCGCCTCTGCCGGCTGAGGCCTCGGCCCTCTTCCTTTTCCATCTCACTGGCAGGAAACGGAAGGCCTCCTGGCACCCGCCCCGCTTGCCGCCGACTCCCTGCCAGCTGCGGTTTGGAGAGCACCGGGCTTCATGTTTAACGCCAGAGCGAAAGCCTGAGATGGTTTCACATACACACAGTTTGCTGGAGGCCCTCGGCCCAGACGACCCCTCCTCCCAGCACCCGGGGGTCCGTCCCAAAGCAGGACAGAGAGGCGGGCCACAGGGTCTCGCCCCTCAGCACGCGGGAGGAGCCCAGGCCCAGGAAACGTGCCTTGAAATGTGTCCCGCGGGTCACGAGGCAGGAGCCACGCGGGTTGTATTTTAAGCTGGCCGGGCTGGAAAGTTGGAGAAGACAACAGGGCCCGGCTCACACAATTAAGACTCAAGGAAACTCTGCATCGAGGAGGCGGGCCCGCCAGAAGGGCCAAGTTTCTGGGCCCGCCAGAAGCACCCACTCCCGCAGCTTTTTCAAATATTTTTATAACTGCTTTAGCTGTGGCCTAAATGACGGGCAACAAAGTCACGCACATGTGGCCGTGTGCCCAGGCCATGGCCAAAGCCACACGGGGAATGTTTCTGCCCACACAAGACGATGTTCCCATCGGCCCCTGCAGGTTTCTTGGTGCCCCAGAGCCCCCCGCCAGCGGCAGCAGCCGGTCCTCCCTGCGCCACACCACAGGTTCCCCCAGACTTGGCCGCAGCGTGGCCAGGACTTCTGCTGATAACACGGGGCCCGAGTCCACCCTGGCCTGTGGCAGGTGTGTGTGGATGAGAGAGGGGTGTGGTGCAGACGCGTGTTTAAGGGAGCTTACTGACTCAGGGACCAGGAAAGTTCTAGAAGTGATTTTGTTTTCAGACATAGATGGAACAGGGGGCTCAAATCATGTCCGGGAGGTTCCTCCTCTCTCTCTGTCTCCATGTTGCATTTATTCTCAGCGGCACATTCGACACTTCATCCATCTCCAGAGAGACACAGAGGCCCCGGTGGCCCCAGGCACGTGCCCGCCCCCGCGCGGGGTCCAACCAACCAGGGGAGGCCCAGGGGAAATCAGGCGCAGCGGCTCAGACAGGGTCCATGCAGACCCCATTCCTCCCGCAACATCCCCCCACCCAGACACCCACTTCTTTCCCACGAGTTAAAATGCACCCACCCAAATCCGCAGCTGAGCTCTGCAGCAGGAAAGGCGCCCCTCACTCCCCCGGAAGAGACAGTCCTAAGCTGACTCCGGGTTCACAGCCTCGGCTGCCTGGATCTCTCCCCATCAGACCCGGAGACACCCCCTCGGGGGTCGGTGCCCAAGGGCCGAATGATGGCCACACTCGAGATGCAGTGGAAAGGACGGACGGGGCCGGCCATGGACAGGGAGAGCCCCGTCCCCTGCAGGGCTGGGCTGCGGCCCCGCCTGCTCTGACCAGGTGCACGGGCAGTGAGCTTGTGGCAGCCATCACCGTGGCCCCAGAGTCCAGGCGCCTCCACACTGGGGGCTGGACCCAGTGACTGACTGGCCGGCAGAATGGGGCAAAGACAACCAGGACCTCGCACTGGCATCCTCTTGCTGGTGGGCTCTGCCGGGATGACCTTAATGAAGAAGGCCCTGGGCTGCCAGCGGCCTGAGCAGTCAGGACAAGAGGATGGAGGCCGAGTCCAGTCTACAAGGAGCTGAGTCCTGTCAACACCACACACACCGGGTCCTGGCCAGGCCTGCGGTGAGGCCCTGCCAGAGCACCTCTTGTGGCGCCGGCGCAGGCTTTGGAGGTGGCCGCTACACGAGTCGGGGTGTCGCTGACCAAGCAGCCCCCTGCACCCCTTTACAGCATTGGGATTCTTTGCTCTCAGTCAGCCCCAAAACCCAGATCCCTTGAGAGCCTCCTCTGGGTACACAGGGGGCGGAGGGCAAAGGGCAGAGCCTCCTGGCTCCCAGGTGCCACACGTGAGCAGTCAGCCTAGCCCTTTGACCCCCCGCGGGGCCCTCACTCAAGCTGCCCCCCTCCCTGCCCAGGATGAAAGGCTGTGGAGGCCAGAGCCGCAGCTGTGGGAGTGGGTGCCCGCACCCCTGTGGACGCACAGGGGCAGAGAGGAGCTGCCTGCGCTGTCACCACCCTCCCCCCAGGACCGGGGGCCCACCTCCTCTTGCTTCGCTCACTCTCTCTCCAAAGCTGACACCAGGGGCTCCCCCCCACCACAGGGCAGGGCCATGAGGACGACACCACAGCCCAGAACCTCAGCTCTCAGTGACCCGGCCCCTCAGGTACCCGGCACGCAGGGCGACAGGTGCACTGGCAGCCTGCAGCCTGCCCCGGGTGGGGTACTTGGTTTTCTTGGTGTTCTCCACTCCCCGGGTGGGGAAGTGGGGGGAAGGTGTCCAACCCAGGCTGAGGTGGTCCCCTCACCCCACAGCCACATGTCCCCAGGGCTCTTGGCCAGTTGGGAGAGGCCAGGAGGGACGCCCAGCTCTTCAGTGAGGACTCGGACACTCGAGGGGACACCTGAGCCCCCCCAACAAGTGGCAGGGCTCCACTGGAAATAAGGGCCCGGACTCCGGGTCCAGGGCGCCCTCTCCGCCCTGCTGAGGAGCGAGCTCCAGTCCATTAGCCAGAGTATCTTCTCCGGGCAGGGGCCAGGGGAGGACATAATGGCCTGTCCTAGCCCGCAAAAGCCTGTGTTCCCCACCCTGAGCCCACTAATGCTCGGGGGCCTCCCTGGCTTCCCGGACGGGCTAGGAGAGAGGGGACCCTCCTCGGGCCCCCAGCCTCGTGCTCCTTCCCCTGCAGCCCAGCCCTCCAGGCAGGGGGGAGGCCACGCCTGCCCAGGCCCATTAGCCTCCCCTGGGGACAGGCACCCTTCCTGCATTTATACCTCACGCTCGCACTCTCCTCAGAGGGAGCCGGCCACGGCTCTCAGGCAGGGGCGGGCAGGGGCTCCTATGAGGCCAATTGGGGGTCAGCAGAAGACAGCCCCCCACGGCCTGCCGAGTCTGCAAGGACAGAGGGGCCTCGGGGCCAGGCGACAGGTGGCTGCGGAAACCCCACGCGGACGGAGCGAGGAGGGTCCAGGCCCCTGCCCCGTGGAGAGCAGGTAAGAGGCCCTGCCTCTGCCCATGGCGGGTGGGGCACGGCGGAGCTGCCGCGGGCCGTGGCGAGGCCGCTGGGTGACCGGCCAGAGTCTCGGCGTCTCTGAGCTGGCTTCTTCCCACACATTGAAACCAACTTCCCAGACCTTTAAAGCTGCGATAAGTCCACATCGCCCAGCCTAGGTGCCAGGGAAAAGGGGGTCACTCAAGGTCTGGGGACACTTTAAGGGGAAGTCGTACAAAAAGCAGCTATGAAACAGCCGGCGAGACAGTTCACTGATGTAAAAACAAAGTGACACGTCACTGCAGAGAGCAAGCCCTCCAAGGCCGGGCCGGGCTGTGGCCCCCGAATGTCTTAGACGAAGGCTGTTTGTGAGCGGGGCCCAGCGGCTCCCTCCTTCCTGCAGGCCTCGGGCAGTGAGAGGCCGGCGAGCTAGCACCCCAGGGAGGACTCACCCCTGATTAAAGCAACTTGTGCTTCCAAAAAAACAATGAAGTAGAGCAAGGCAGCTCGGGCAGCCATGTGGAAGCTGATTTTAACCTTTAAGGAAGAGGAGAAACGAGCTCAGGCGGACGGATCTCCGCGTCCCTAGAGGCTCTGCGGAGGTTCCCGCAACAGGAGGGCTGTACCGGGCGCCTGCGTCTGCGAACCCCCCAGCAGGGGCCACTGAGAACAGGCTGCAGCGGAGCCCCCTCCCAGCCACACCTCCAAGCACCCCGAGAATCACTCACTGGCAGAAAGGAGATGAAAGTAGAACATTCTTTGAAAACGAAAATATCTAAAACCCAACTACGGGAGGCCAGATGGCAGCACAACACCCCCAAAGGCCCGGAAGGTGTCTCTGAAGTGCTGAGCCCGGGTGGGGCGGGAGGAGGGATTTTGTATTTCCTCTGTTCTGATGGTCTAGGCGTCCCCCTGTGTGTTCCATAATGAACACGAAACACCTTTGACAGTCAGGGCAGGAGGGGGCCGGGGGAGGAGGGGGCCGGGCGAGGGGTGGTCTCGCAGCCGCATAATGTGGAGGGGTCGGCCGGAGCAGATTAGCCTGCGTGAGGCCAGCCCTGGGTGGCCCTGCCGCTCAAAGAAGGCGAAGGCGGCACCCAGAATCGGGGGCCACTCCCTGCCTGGACGGGGGTGGGGGGTGGGGGAGCACGGAGCCCAGCGCCCACAGAGGAATTAAAGCCCCAGATTGCAGGTTCCCGGGAGGAGAGCTGGATTTAACGTGGGCGGGCGTGATGCCAGCCTCCGGCCCAAGAAATCCATCCAAAACCTGGTCCTGGACCAGAGAACCATGGAGCATCCACAGGGGCCAGTGACCAAGGCCACAGACTCCTGTGACCCTGGGGGGCCCCGTTGGAAAGGAATAGACCCCCTGCAGAAAGTCAGTGATTGCCAAGCACGTGGAGAATGGACGGGACCTCTAGGAGCACTAACAAAAAGTGGGTACATCAGATCCACTTTGGGGTTAGAATGCATTAAGGATGAGGGTGGAGGCGGGGAGCTGGGCTTCCGCAGGATACACAGGCCCGGCCCACAGCCTTCCACAAGGCTCCGGGTGGGCGCAGGAGGAGAAAGCCGCAGCCACCTCCATGTGGGGGTCTTCCCCACAGCAATCGGAAAACAAGCCACGGGTCATTGAAAGAACAATCCAACAGGTACATAAAGCAAGCCCCAAATTGGCTAAGAGCACACGCCAGCAGTGCTGTGATGTTACACGTCAACAACAGAAAGCAGGCAACGTGTGCATTGTGACGTGGGATTTCTAAATAATGCACGGAATTTTTTTATTTTAATTGGAAATCTTTTAGGATTTGGACATGAACAGAAGTGAAGAGACTAGAGACCCAAACTCATCAAGCTCCTAAAGAAATCCAGGCACCTCTATGGTCCCAAACACCTATTTGGAAAAGAAGAAAGTCAGAAAATTAATGACCTGAGCGTGCAACACGAGGAGCTGAAGAAAGAATCACAACTTACAACCGAAGAAAGAGGAAGACGTTAACGCGTCGCCCGGGGGAATAAGAAGCAAAGTAACCACAAGAGAATTTTTAAAAAATAAATAAAAAAATAAAATAAAACTCTGACAAACTGAAAAGGAAAAGAAGCAGCACAAACAAGAGCTGGCCATTCTATTGAACTGAAGTTTTTAACATGACAGTAACTGCTGGAGACGCTGGTAAGTGTGAGCCAGGAAGCACTGATAATTGTCTGGTAAATATTACCACCTGCTCTACGTAAAGAAGAGATTAAAGCTCTGAATCGACCTAAAATGGTAAATAAATTGGAGCTGTAGTATTTTCTTAAAGCCAGGGCGATCCACTGGCACTCCCATTAAAATACCAGGCCAGATGGTTCTGCCTTCTGCCAAACCGTCAAAGAAAGAGGACCTTTCTGGACAAAGAATACCCCCCAAATCACCTCAGGACCCCGATACAGGCCCCGGCCCTGAAATAAGAAACAGACAAGGGTAGCGACAAGAGAGAAAATTACAGGCCAATTTGATTTATGAAAACAGAAAATTTTCTTTAAAAAAATCAGAAGGAAAAAAAAACAACAACACCAGAGCAAACTAGAAATGGTTTGTCCTAGAAACAGAGGGACAATGTGATAAACTTCATCACTTCTTCATGATAAAAAATTCGCAGAAAACCAGAAAAGGAACTTTCCCATCTTGATAGCAGAAAATGCCAGAAGCTTAGCTCAGACAACCCAGGGAGGAAGAAAGTCCCCCGCAGGCTCTGCCATCCGGGAGAAGAGGCGTGTGAGGGCCGAGGCTCGCGGCCTGGCGTCCTGGCTAAGCTAGAAACCAGGGGACAGCAGAGTTGCAACAGTTGCGCAGAAGCTCATGCAGCCGCAAACCACAGACACAAGAAAATAAATCAGGACGTTTGCCTACTCGCAGGTCAGCGGCCCCTCCCCATGGCCAGGCCAGTGGCAGGGCGCTCCTGCCCACAGGATGCCTGGTCCCCAGAGTCCTGCGGCCTCAGGCTTCGATAGACAGACTCCAGGACAGGCCTCTGCACGAGAGGCACAGGGAAGAGGGCACTACCCCGGGGGCTGGGGTGGGGCCCACAGGGCAGCTGGGACCTCCTGGAGTTGAGGATGCAGGTCACGAGGAAGAGGGACTCGGGGAGAGGCGCCGTCGAGCACCCACAAAATACCACCTCAACGCCGCTGGCTGGGCGTGAGCAGAGTGTGCAGGAGCTGCCAGGGTGCAGGATGGGCTCCTGGGCCCAGGGGAGGTGAGGCCCGGAGCAGCCCCTGGACCGCACACGCACTCAGCCACGCAGGGGTCGGCGCCCCCAGTACACCGACGTGGCCCAGAGTGCCCGGGAGCCCCGAGGGACTAAGCCAGCGTGGGGTCGAGGTGGCCGTGGGTGGAGGGTGGGGCGCGCCGCACACGGCTGGAAGACAGGAAGAAAACACCAGCACGAATTCACAGTCAGCACAGATGTCAACGGAAACACATGGGGCAGCCGCTCCCTTTCGGAAAATAGTTGCGGCGCCCGAGGCCCTGAGTAACCAGGCTGGGACAGAGGCCGGGGCGGGGGCCGGGTGGGCCTCCGGGTCCCGCTCTCTTATAACAAGAACCGGGGTCAGGGCCCTGGGTAGGAAATTCCGGGGCCTCCCAGAGTCCCCAGGGTCCAGGCAACCCAGGACCTCACGCTGGCGCCTCTTCCTCCCACAGGATGGACCCAGCCCCCAATGGCAGCCTGAGCCCGGAGCCCGCCTCACTCTTCCCGGGGGTGGACACGCTGGGCACGGCCCACTGGGTGCTGAGCGCCCTGGTCGCCCTCACCTGTGCCTGCGGCCTGGCGGGCAACGGCCTGGTGATCCGGCTGCTGGCCGTCCACGGGCTGGGCGGCCCCTTCTGCCTCTACGTCTTGCACCTGGCGGTGGCCGACCTCCTCTTCCTTCTCTGCTTGGCCGCCATGCTGGGCCTGGAGACGGCGCCCCCGGCCAGCTGGAGCCCCAAGGCCTACGAGGCCTTGCAGAGGGTGAAGTACTTTGCCTACACCGCCAGCCTGAGCCTGCTGACCGCCATCAGCATGCAGCGCTGCCTGTCCACCCTCTTCCCCATCTGGTACAAGTGCCACCGGCCCCAGCGCCTCTCGGCGCTGGTGTCCACTCTGCTCTGGACCCTGGCGCTCCTGCTGCACGCGCTGGCCGCCTTCTGCAGCAGGTTCTGGCGCACCAAGCGCTGGTGTTTCACGGTGGACACCGTCTTCATCTCCCTGGTCTTAGGCATCTTCACGCCCGGGATGGTCCTGTCCAGTGGGGTCCTCTCCGTGCGCGTGCACAGAAGCTCCCAGCAGTGGCGGCGGCGGCAGCCCACGAGGCTGTACGTGGTCATCCTGGCATCCGTCCTGGTGTTCCTCGTCTGCTCCCTGCCCTTGGGCATTAACTGGTTCCTCCTCGACTGGCTGGAGCTGTCCCCGTGGACGAAGACGCTGCTCAGAGACCTGGGCCGCCTCTCCTCGTCTGTGAGCAGCAGTGCCAACCCCGTCATCTACTTCCTGGCGGGCCGCCGCAGGAGCCAGGGCCTGCGGGAGCCCCTGGGGGCCGTGCTGCAGCAGGTGCTGCGAGAGGAGCCCGAGATGGAGGCCGGGGAGACGCCCTCCTCCGGCACCAACGAGGGGGGCGTCTGAGAGCCGCCGCGTCCGGGGCCTGCTTGCCTGCCCCCACAGTGCCTGCTGACCGCGGCTGGGAGCCCCCCAGTCTGTATCACTCCCTGGCGGGGTCCCTTTCTTTTGTGCTGAACTCCCCACCCATCCCAGCAAGCTGCGCCCCAGATCTCCATGGACATCCGCTCCCAGCCCCTCTTCTCCCTATGACGGCAGGTGACTCCTGCCACCCTGGGCCCAGGCTGGCCCCGAGCCAGCTGGTGGCTTCAGCTGGCTGCCAGGGCGGTGCCACTGGTCCTGCTGATCTATCCACACCTGCAGCCTGCAGCCCACAGCCCGTAGTGGGGTCACCGTTGCCAGCCCCACTCTCACCAAGTGCAGGTCATGAGATGCCTCCGTCGTGCGGGGGGCCCCCCCGCCAGCACTTGACCCCTGACCTTTGCCTGGGGATGCCTCTCAGTCCACTCCCTCACACCACTGGTGTGGCCCAGGGTGGCCTCCACACTCCAGGCTGAGCGAGGCCGGTGGATGTGGTCAGCCACCTCAGGGGTGGTCAGGCAGGGTGGTTTCCGGGGCCTCTCGCTGCCAGAATGTCCTCCAGGGCACCTGCTTTGGGCCTGTGTCGGGCGCCTTGTCTGTGCTGTGGGCTGTGTGGGGGCTCTGTCTGTGGGGTGGGCTATACTGGGGGGCTGTGGGCTGTGTGGGGGGCTGTGACTCAGGGTTGACTACGGTCCTGTTGGGGATATGGACGGACACCTTCTCTGTTGGTGGACATTTGTCTCCCCCTCTGCCCGCTGTGAGCACCTGCTGACCCACACGTCGCCCTCTCTGGCCATGTCCAGCCTGACCAGCATCCCACCCACACTCTTTGTGGAAGGAGTGGGTGCCAGCCACACCCTCCCTGGGCATGGGGTGGGGGAGGCAGGCACTAGCACCCGCCGCCCCCTGGGGCCAGGGCAGCTCTCCCCCACTTCAGGTGCCCCCCAGCCCTCCAGGTCGTTTGTCTGAAGGGGCAGCTTCCCATCCCCCTGGAGAGCGTCCCCTCAACTCAAGGACAATCTAAGCTCACAACCTCCACGTGTCCACCACCTGCACCCGGTGACCCTGTGAAGGTGGGAGGGGACAGAGAAGGATGGGCCTGGACAGCTCCCGGGACACCCTGGAGCAGAGCCACTCACCGCCTGGTGCTCACAGCGCCACAGCTCCCCAAAGCTGCTCACAGCCCCTCAGGGGCAGGAGATTCCCCTGCAGAGGCCCCTCGAGGGCACACAGGAGAGAGATGGGCCCAGGCCTGGGGAGGGGGGACTCTGCCTCTGCTCCCGCCTCAGCCCTGCGGCCAGGTGGCCGCTGCCTTGGTCTCCTCCGACAGAGTGAACAGAAGGTTAATTCCAGGTCGGGGAACTTGGCACAAAATGAAGCCAACGCCGACCGACTGTGCCTCGGGCCACCCCAGGCTGTGAGGGCTGGCCGAGGGGATGTGGCGCTCCTGCCGCCCTCGCTCCAGGCTCACCGGCCACGAGCTGTCCGCCACGTGCTGACACCGTGGGGGGACCCCATGGAATTGTGGGCACAGGCCAGGGAAGGGTTAGAGGGACGGGGCATTGGAAACAGGAGGGCGGGCCCTGCGGGGTCCCTGGTCCACACTGCAGCAAGGCCCGCCAGGAGCAGGCCTGGTGCCAGGGTGGCTGCAGTTGGTGCCCCTCTGTCGTGTGACGGTGGCGCTGGGGGCAGCCTGTGGTCTTCCTCATTAGCACCAAGTGACACAACCCCTGGGCTTTGCTTTAGAATCGCCTAGAGGAGGAGGGTGTGGGAGAAGCAAGGAGGAGTGAAGCAGCTGTTGACCCTGGGGCTGCTCCTGAGGGCTGGCTACGCTCCTCTGTCTGTTGCTCGTGTGCCTTTGTGCCTTTAAATTTCCGGAGTGAAAATGGGGGGAGAGAAGAAAGAGGACAGATGGAGGCCCAGAGGGTAGCCTGGCTGGGCTGAGCGGCTGGCGGGGTCTGGACACGGGGACCCGTGGGGCCGGCAGCCTGTGCCCAAGGAGCACCACCATCCCCGGCCCAGGCCAGGGTGGCCAGGGGAGACCAGTGACCGGGGAGGCCCGGTAACAGGAGGCCTGTTAGGATGACACCACTTCCGCTGCCCCCAGAGGCCCCTCTCTGTCCCTCTGCCAAGGGGCATTTGCCTTCCCCTGACGGGGCTCTCTGCGGTCTGATGGGGGAGAGGCAGGAGCCTGCGGCACAGGGAAACAGACCAGGAATGGCGCGTCCCCAAGCAGCAGTATCCAGCAGTGTGGAGGGTGAGGGCAAGAGGACCACTTAGGAGTCTGAGGCACCGGCACTGACCTGGAACCTCTGACCCCAAGAGGCCCACTGGCCGGCCCAGCCCGGTGACCCCTGCCAAGCGCCCAGCCTGCAGGAGTGACCAGGCCGCCCCACCACTGAATCACTTGCTCCTGCTGATAAACAAAAGGCGGTGCAGGGAGAGGGAGCTGAGTGGGGACCCTGGCAAAGCCCCACCCAGAAGCCCCCCTTTCGGGCAAGCCCCGCCCCACCCACAAAGGTCTCTCCCAACCAAGCCCTGCCTGGAAGGCCCCAACTCAGAGCAAGCCCCGCCCCATCTGGGGAGGCTCCGCCCCTGCCCCGCCCAGAAGGTGCCGCCTCTGGGTAAGCCCCTCCCCGTCTGGGGAGGCTCCGCCCCTGCCCCGCCCAGAAGGCGCCGCCTCTGGGTAAGCCCCGCCCCATCTGGAGAGGCCCCGCCCCGGCTCGCCCCGGCCCCGCCCAGACAAGCCCCGGCTGGTGCTCAGGCCGCACCACCTGAGGCCGCGCACCTGGCTGCGGGAGGGCGGGGCCGGGCGAGGTCAGAAGCCAGCGTGAGGCGGGGGCTCTGGGGCTCCCACTAGAGCGCCCCCCCCTCCCCGCTGCCTGGCCGGGCGCCCGGGAAGGGCTGTGGCCGCTGGGGAGGGGCCTGGGCACAGGCGGGAGGAAGCAGAGGGACCTGCAGGCTCCAGACGCTGGGACCCCGCCTGCTGCCCTGCCGCTGCCCCCGGGGGTGCACGGGGCACTGGGGGTGGTTGTCTCACTATTCAGCTAATCCAGCCCCGCACAAACCCCCCGTGAGCACCGGGGAGCCCCCAGAATC
Source organism: Talpa europaea (assembly GCF_964194135.1). NCBI lineage: Eukaryota > Metazoa > Chordata > Mammalia > Eulipotyphla > Talpidae > Talpa > Talpa europaea. Next base: position 2,274,532 of record NC_140073.1, read on the forward strand.
CTCCGTAAAACCAGTGTCAGGTTGGCCTCCAGTGATACCAGACAAGCCCAAGAGCAGGAACGAGGTGCTGCTCTGAAAACGGAAGAAACGAGTTCACAGGCTGCTCGGGGGCCCCAGGAGCTCTTGGTGGCAGGCACTGGTTTCCTGTGACGTGCCCACAGAGCGGCTTTCCACACGCAAGATCATTCCCTGACAGCCCCGGGCCCGACGCCTAGAGCAGGCCGGCAGGGCTGCCTCCCCCTGGGGCCCCAGGAGAGAACCCGTTCCCTGCCGGAGCCCACCCTGGCGGGCGCCCCTTCCTCCATCTTCGCCAGCAGAGCAGAGCATCTTCCAGTCACCCCGGTTGGGTCACCATGTCGGCTCTCCTGCCTCTCACACACCTGCTGATTTGTTGGGTCCACCTGGGTAATCGGGAATAATCTCGCCTTGACTTGTCTGTAAAGTCTTTCCCCCTCGTGTTTACAGATGAGGACATGAACGTCTTGGGAGGGGGCATTAGTCTGCCCACTGCACTGTGAAAATGGCCTGCCCCTAGAGACAGGCCCGACAGACAGCGGGGCGCGTTCCCCAAGGCAGCCCGGGGTCCCTGCCCGTCAGCTGCCTGTGAAGCCACGGGCCGCCTCGCCCTGCCCGCACGCACACGTTTTCCCTCAGCAGTTAGCGCTCCGCTCTAGGCTTAACATAGAACCGAAGATCTCCAGGTGCAGGGGGAACGTTGAAACAGGAGACAAGATGTCAAAGCAAAGAGGAGCGAGGAGCCCAGGGGAAGGAAGCCAGCAGGTGCCGAGGGGACCGGGCAGCAGGGGAAGACAATGCCCCCAAGTCTGGGCTGAAAATTATTTTCAACCGAGGAGTCACGTGTCAATCCAAATGTGAGGCTAAAGAGAAGGCCTCAGAAAGGCAGTCACTCTCTCTTAGGAAGCCACTAACAGCAAAAACCAAGAAACTGAAAAACGGGTGAGAGTGGGGATGAGTCCATGAAAGTACGTAGAAAACTAAGCAGATAATGGGCCTCCCCTGGTGGCACAGCGGTTCAGCGCCGGGTTGCAAGGCTGCCCGGAGCCTCTGCAGCACCGGTTCGTTCCCCGGCCGCTGGGCAAGGGTTCCACAAAAATAAATAAATAAATCTAAAAAAAAAAAAAAGAAAGAAAGAAAACTAAGCAGATAAGAGAAAAAAGACAATAACTCTCGGGGGGTGGGCACAGAGTTGCATGAGAAATGAAATGTCATCCGAGTCTATTCCCACGACTGTCCTCTGTCCTGACCTGTCCTCCCAGGTGGCCCATCCATGGCCATCAGTGAAACCCTCTTGCCCGCTGGTGGGGGATGGGATAGAATGGCCCAGCACCCAGCTCCCTCCCAAGCTTCCAACTTCCACACCAACCCGCCTTCTCAACACCCAGACACGCCCTCGCGGGTGTGTGACAGGCCATGCGCGCAGCGCCTGGAGACAGAGACCTTGAATCTGCGCAGACCCGGCTCCGGCCTCTCCTCTCCCGGCCGCCTCCACCCCAGGACCTGCAGCCCCGACCTCCCCCCTGCCTGGGCCTGCAGCCAGGAGGCCCCTGAGCCTCTCCGTTCCTCATCTCTCTCGTCCTGTAGGTTCCAACCCAGAATACACCCCACATCCCCCTAGTCCTCTCTATCGGCCCCTCGCTCTCCCTGTCTCTGCCTTGACCCCCACGATCCCTTCGCTACAAGCCCCGGGGGCCTGCCAAGGACCCTCCGACAGCGACAGCGGGGCTCAGCACAGAACCCAAACTCCCCCTGAGATCCTGCCCCTACCCCCATGACTCCGTCCCGTCCACACACCACTGTGGATGCCGCGGCAGCAGCAGCGCCCACCCCCTCACTCGGGGCGCGCACCAGTCCTCTCCCGACCCCGAAGGTCCCTCCTCGGGGCCTCTCCTGTGCATTTTCCTTCTCAACTCCAGACCTCAGTTCCGCGGCTGCCCCCGAGCGTCTCCTCTCCGAGGGCCGCTCAGACCAGGACCCTCCACCGCCTGCCACCTTCTGAGATGCTCTTACCCACCGTCGCCCCCCGCCCCACCCGACCTCCCTTCCAGAACACACCAGCCCTCAGAGCTCAGGCGCCCCCCCGTGGGCGCCCCTCGCTCTCCGCACCCAGCGCCCGGGGCCTGTCAAAGGAAACGTTTCATCGTCTCGGGCACCGGCCCTGCTGCACTGCTCCGGGGCAAAGGGGCAAGGAAGCGGGCGTGCGCCGGGGTGAGGCTCTTCCTAGACGCGGACGCGAGCGTGCTGGGCCGTGGCCGGAGGTGCGTCACGAGGCGCTGCCTGCTCTTGATGGTTTCTCAACCATGTAAAACATAAAACCCATTCCCCGCGCGTGGGTCATCAGGGAGGGCGACCGGCTGGCCGGGCTCCCACCGCATCTGCGACGTTGGGAAAACGGCTTCCGTCCAGGCGGGGAGAGGCGCGCGCGCTTCAGTGACAGCGGAGACAAACATCAAAACCACGCGGAAATGGTTTCAGCACATTAAGTGAAAACAGCAGAACACAGTTTCTGAGCAACTTGACAGCGACGCTGTAAATAAAACGGCGGGAGCACTCGGGGGGCCGCCGGCCAGGCCCTGGGAGCGCTGAGCGGGGTGAGCGCGCCGGGGGTTTTATCAGGGGCCCTTCAAACGCTGCTTCACGAGGAATCGAGGAATCGGCATGGTTCTTGGCTCCTGCTGGAAGAGGACATTCCAGAGGCTGGGAGAAGCAGCAGAGCCAGGAATTCGAGGCCCAGCTCTGGGCCCTTCCTGTCCTGGGGCCCTGACCGCTCCCGGCAGGGCATTCAGCAGGGGCTCCACAGTGGGGACCGTCGAGACCTCCACTGCCTGGCCCCATCCCTGTGCCTTACCTGGGCCTCCTCTGTCACGTCCCCTCACAGCCACCACCCCGGCTGTCTCCCACGCACCTCCTCAGCCTGCCAGCAAGCCCGGCTGCTCCCAGCCTCAGGCCCGGCCCCTCCCTCTCAGGGCAGCCTCCGTGCGCAGAGTGGAGCACGGAGGCCGGGCCAGACTGTGGGGCCGGCCAGTCTGCTCACTGGCCCCGGCCTCTGTGCCCTCAGCTGAGAAGCCGAGGCCACCCTGACAGGGCAGGGGAAGGGTTACAGGGCGGAGCCTTCCAGAGAGCCTGGCTCAAGGGGGCCCTGGAGGCTTCAGCCACTGCTGCTTTCAGGAAGTCCTGGGACACAGAATGGCCACGTGACCCAGCAATTCCGCTCCAAGGCAGAGACCCGAGTGGAAGCATGTTCACGGACACGCTCATGCACACGTGTGCATAGCAGCGCTGTTCACCACAGCCAAAAAGCGGGAACGTGCAAATGCCGGCCCAGGCGTAGGTAAACAAACATGGCCGTGCAAGCCATGGAGCTGCATCCAGCAGCAGCCGGGTGAGACCGGACACGGGGTGAGCCTGGAGACCAGCGTCCTCGTGAGGACGCAGACACTAGAGACCAGCATGCGGGTCCGGCTCTGTGAGACTCCACCGTGGGCAGGTGCAGAGGGGCGGAGCTGGATTCTCGGGCTCAAGCTGCAGGGAAGAGCAGGGGTAGGGAGTGGCTGCTAGTGGGCACGGCTTCATCTCAAGGGGCGAAATGTTCTGGAACTAGATGGAGGTCATGGTTGAACAATATTATTAATGTATCAAATGCCACCAACTTGTTTACTTTTGATGTTTGATTTTATGGTGTGTGAATTTTACCTTAAAAAAAAGCCCAGCAGGAGCCGGCCTGGAGGTGGGGCAGCAGCTGCAGGTGCATCAAGCACTGTTCCTTCCACACTTCTTTCTGCCCTCGGAGCTGGCCTTGTCTGCAGACAGCCTCACAGTCACAAAAGGGCTGCATGTTCCCAGGCATCACATCTCCTCACAGCACTGAGAAGGCGGCGAGGAGGCCAGGGTGCCTGGAGCAGGCCCCTCCTCACTACCTCCTGTCAGTGGTCTCTGGGAAATGACTTCCCCTCCACCACTCACTGGCCGGGTTCAGGCTGCAGCCCCCCAGAACCGACCGTGGTCAAGGGGAGTAGGATTGCCCCACTGACTCCCCTCACTCTAGCACACACCGTGGGCCCCAGGCATTACACCTTGACCCACGGGTGCCCTTAGCCAGGCTGATGCTGCCAACCGCTTCCCCCAGCAAGCAAGGTGCAGGACACAGGAGACAGTGCACCCAGCAATCTCACAAACACACCCCGATATCCCCCCCAATAAACATGCAGCAACACCTCTCATAAGATAGTCCTGAGTCAGTGGGAGGGGAGCTGAACAGCGTCGGGGCACAAGGTGGTCACTGTCCCTCCAGGTATGGCCTATGGGGGGCTGAGGGAGGCTGAGCAAATGCCAGCTCTGGGCTGCAAACAAGTGTCTGCCTGACCCCAAAACTGAGCCAGAGGACAAAGGTCACTGGAGCCGCGGCCCCCTGGCAAGGGGGTGTCCTCAGAATCTCCACATCCCTCTGTGCTCTGCCCCAACCCTTGAGCCCCAGAACCAGGAGCGAGATAAAAGGATGTTTATGCTGGAGTTGGGGCAGCTTGTTTTGCTGCCATGGCAACGGGCGCAGCCTTCCCTCCCGTGACGGATTTCCAAGGGCAGCCTGTTTCCAAGGGCAGCCTGGCCCCCTGGTCCTCTCACCCCCGGGAGGAGCGGCTTCCTGCCCTGACCGCCCCCCTGTCTGTTTTCTGGAATACAAGTGAGTTCGTCCTCTTCGGAGTGTGGTCCCAGGTTCTTAAGACTTTTCCTATTGTTTGTGTCACTGCTGAGGGTTGGGTCAGAGTTGAGGGGGGATAAGCATGAAGCCGCAAGTCACCCTAACCAGAAGTCTACTTGTGCCTCCCACACAATGGGCCCTTGGGCCTGACCCCCGCGGCCTCACCAGGCCAGAACAAGGAACAGCAACCGTTGCTTCTAAGCAAGAGGCGGCGGAGCGTGAGCTCGGCTGGAAGTGGATGGCTGCGTGTCTGCACTGTGAGCCAGGAAGGGGGTTCACAGTGCCCCCGACTTCAACTGCAGCTCCCCAAATTAAAGGGATCTTCCCGGTCATCCAGAGAGAGGCCAGGCTCCGCTCCCTGGCTCTAAGTGCTGGCGCCAGGAGGAGACACGGCCCACAAGCCAGAGCCCCGTCCTCCCCACTCAAGGACGGGCCCCCGACATGCCTTCGCTCAGCCAAGAGGAAGGACCAGAAGCCCCCACGCCGGCTCAGCTGCGCGGCCTGGTCCCGCACTCCCACGCTCCCCAGGACCTCCATCTGCCCAGGGCCACAGCAGCTCTGAAGCACCTCTGTGCACAGCAGAAACCGGGATGGCCAGAAATTAGGTGGCCACAGCCAGGGTGCATGACTTGACAGGCAGGACACAGGTGGACCGCAGCCGCCATTCACCCCCAAACCCCACCTGCGCTATCTAGCCAGCGGCCTGCTCTGTCCGCCAAAAAGGGGACCGGGGCACTGTGAATGCAAGCTGCCCACCGTGGGGCCGGGGCCGAACGGGAACAGGGTGTGAGAGACCCTGAGGCGGGGTTCGAGTCTCTGGGTCCCGAGATCGAGCTCACATCAGGAGAGAATCCAGGCGCGGCTGCCGAGAAGATCCCCCCGGAGGTGGAGACGCCAGGGCGGTGGCTCCAGGGGCTTCGAGCACGTGCCCCCACCCAGAGCACGTGCAGAGACGGTCCCGGACCACGGAGGCGCTGCCCCGGGAGCCCAAGGCTGCTGCACCCTCTGAGCCAGTGGACCCCGCATAGAAAGGGGGGCCCGAGCCACACGCCCCTCTCAACGGGCGCGGGACGCGCGTGACGAAGGCCAGAGCGTGGTCGGGACCATAAAGGTGAAAACAGAGCAAAATACTTAAAATAACCGGCGACACCGAAGAACGAAGTGAGGTTTCCCGGTGAAGGGGGCGGGGAGAGGAGCAGGGGCCCGGGGGGCCCGAGGGACGACCGCGGGCATCGAACAGATTAAAGTAAAAAGGTGTGAGACCAAAAAAACGCATAGAAAGTGTGTAAGTAAATAAAATCTGCCCACACACTCAGGCCAGGAGGGATTTCCTCAGCTGACGCTGCCGACGGGCTTGGGGGGCCGGGGGTGCGACCCGGCACCCCTGAATTCATACCACACCCGCAGGGGGGCTCTGACAGCATGAAGCCCCACCTCAGCAGAGCCCAGCGGGGGCAACTCTGGGGGGGCGGGGGGGGGCAGAGGAGGCGTGGGGGGGGGAGCTGAGCGGGGCCCCAGGGGAAGGGGCGTCGCCCTGGAGAGGGTGGGCAGCCAGAGCGGGAGGGGAGCACGGTCGGGGTGATTCACGCGCCGGACAGCCCATCCTGGCAGCGTCCGAGATCCATGCCCGGCCAGGGGACAAGTCGGCTCACTGGCTCCACTTTCCTCCAGGCAGAGACGTTTCCAGACCAAATAAGGCTGCAGCTTCAGCGGCGCTGCTGGCACAGAGCACAGCTCCTTGTAAGTGGCAGGCCTGAAGCTTCCTGGTGCCATCAGCCCCTCCTGTCCCCCCGGGTAACGCTCCAAACACCCCAGGTAAACACAGGAGGGCCGGCCGGGGCCCGGCACCGCCACCGCCACCGGCCTCGTGCGGGGCGCGCGTGGGCTGACCCCTCCCAGGTGCCGCCTCCTCTCCTCCCACCTCCCCGCTGATGGCAGCCACGGGCCTTTCCTGGGGGCTGGAGGCACCTCGTTTTGGGGGCCCGCGCGTTTACAGCACCTCCCGCCGTCTCCCGCTTCACGGCTGAAGATGCCGAGGCGCAGTCACAGCCCGTCGGGGAGCAAACCCGCGGTGAACCCCAGGCTCCCTCCCGCACCGTTTCTCCCTGCGCCCCGCCCCGGAGGAAAACACAGCCCCCCACCCCCGTCCCCGGGGAGGGCGGGCCAGCACCGCGCCCTCGCTGGCCGGGAAGTCTTGGCTAGAGATGTTTTTTCCCATTTTCTTGGGCGCCCCGTCCTGGCCAAAGCGGGGATGTTTTTCAAGCCACCAGCTACAAACATTTTCCTAACAAGGTCTCCCTGGAGGAGAGATGGAAACTGTGATATTTCAACGATGCGTCCAGCCCAGCTTGCGAGGAGGTCGGTGGGGTGGGGGGAGCCCTCCAGGGGGGACGTGGGCGGCTGACCCCAGACCGCGCGGCTCGGCACCGCCAGGGGGCAGCGCCAGGGGCCTGCCAGCCGCAGAGCCTTCTCGGCACAGCCGGGGCTGGGGAGCCCGCGCCTGAACCTGGCCTTGCTGCGGCCGGAGGCCCGGTCCCCTGACCGCCGGGCTGAGGGCGCCGGCTCAGGGCGCGTGGCCGGCGTCTGGGGCCAGGGCTCACTCCCACGAAGGCTGAGGGACAGGCCGGTGCTGCCACCAGGCCCTCGACAAGCACACGGTGGAGCCCCAAATGCCGCCTCCCGCCCCGGCCATCAGCTGTCCACACTCCCTGCCCGCCAAGCGTCCCGAGGCAGACTCTGCACCTCCATAAACCACTGACAGGACGGGGCGGGCCCACACACACAGGCCGCCCTTCTGGAAATTCCCAGTCCCCAGCCCCGTGGCAGGAGCTGGCGAGGCCAGCGTCTGGCAAAGGGGAGCGGGAGGGGCACAGCGAGGGGGTCAGGCCAGGGCGGGCGTAGGGGGACATCCAACCCAGGAGGTGGCACTGAGAGGACATCGGGGCTGTCCCCGGAGAGGGTGACACGCGAGGACATTGGGGGCAGTGCCCCTCGAGAGGCTACTCAGCACCGGCCAGACCAGAGAGGTCAAGGGCGCGGCCCAGCAGGGACCAGCTCCTCCAGCGCCGACTACGGTGCACGAGGGGCTGGGGGCGGCCCCAGGTGGGGGAGCTGAGCCCACCGAGGCCCGGGCACGCGGGGGCGGGAGGGCAGATGGGGGCGGGGCGGAGGGCAGACGGCCGGCCCTCAGGCCTGGGGGGAGGGCGGTGGCCGCCACAGCCCCTCGCCACCCCTGCTCCCCTTAGTCTCGCTGTGGCCCCACCCGACCCGACACCCCGGCAGGTCTCAACTCTGAGCGTCCCCATCTGGAATTTCTGCCAAACGGCACAGGTTCCCCTGCCCAGTCATCTGGCAGCAGGACAGGCGCCCCAGCAGGCGCCACCGGGCTCTGAGCCGGGGAAGGTGGCACCGTCCGGAAGGGAGAAAACACGCGCTTCAGACACGGAACTACTCGCAGCGGGCTGTGTGCAAACTTTCATTTGGTTTTTAAAGATTTTATCCCTTTACACAAGTCAATCCCGAGGCGGAAACGGCACATCCTCTAAGGTTTTCTCACGCAAGGTCCGCGGCAGGGGTCAGCCGGAGGGAGGTGTAGCCACGCAGTCCCCGGGGACATGGGGACAGCTCCCCGGACCTGCCCAGGACCCAGTGCAGGACGGGCTGGGACCACCAGGAGCCCCGGGGCCTCATGGGAGCAGGCGGCCCCTGCAGCACCCGGGGAAGAGACAGAAGGACCGAGGCCGTGGGGAGCCACCGCCCCCACGGGCTGAGAGCGGGCAGCCCGGGTGGGGGGTCCCCCGATGGAGCCTGTGCGCAGGCGTGTCTCCAGGGACGGGGCACACAGGGCTCCCGGCACCGGCAGCACCCCGCGGGGGCTGGGGCCCACTGTCACGGGGGGTGGCTCGGCGGACAGGACCCTCTCGGCGAGGCCGTGGGCCGGCCTGCTCGCCACGCTGTCCTCAGGGGCCCAGGCCCTCACTTCTCCCTGTCCTTCCGTCTGCTCTTCCTCTGGCTGGTCAGTTCGTCCAGCTTTTTATCCAGCCTCCTCTGCAGCTGGGCCCGCTTGGCTGGGTCCAGGGACCGGTCCTTGGTGCCGCTACCCGGGTAGAGGACTCCTTCCCGGCTGAGCCTCTGCCGGGCGTGGGCACGCGCCTTCTCCCCGCAGCCGTGGACCTGGGGCACGCGACAGTCAGGACCATGTGGCCCGGCAGGGGAGGGCAGAGGCTGGGCACCCACACCCCACGCCTCCCTTCGCCCGGCCAGCGCTGGGCCGGGCCCACCCCAAGCTCCCTGACGGCCGTGTCCCTTGTGGGGAGACAAGCCCACAGGCCTAGCAGAGGCAGGTCTCAGCCCAGGACCCCCAAGGCGGGTCATTCCTCCTCTGGGCAGAAAATGACTTTTCCTTCAAAAGTCCAGGCCTGTGGGAGCTGCCCCCACCCTGCGCTGACCACCAGGAAAAACAGGCCCTGCACCACGGCTCCTCCGGGGCGCCCGCGACTGCCAGGCTGGCCTAAGTTCCTCCAGTCGCTCGCCAGGCCCTCGCAGCCCCCACTCTCCCCAGCCCCACCCACCACCCAGCCCGGGCCCACCACCCCCACTCCAGGCAGGGCCGAGCCCCCTCCCGCCAGGAGGCCCGCGCACCTCGGGCAGGTGGTGGCTGAGGCAGTAGCGGCGGCCGCAGTGCGGGCAGAGCTGGCCCAGGGTGGCCACGCTGGCCGAGCACTTAGCAAAGCCGCAGGTGTTATCCGCCTTCACGGCGGCCGAGACCAGGGCGTCGAAGTCCTCCTCGGCGGGCAGGTCCAGGAGGGCCGGCCCTGGCGAGCACAGGGGGGTGAGGGCTCTGCCGGAGCGCTGCGCCGCTTCCCACTTGGGGTGCACACACGTGTCCCACAGCTCAGAGTCCAACCCCGCTGCTAGGAACCGGCCCAGGGGTGTGGGAGGCCTTCTGCGGGCCGAGGGGCGTGCACACGGCCTCCTGGAGTCACCCCCGGAGCCCAGAGAGACATCTCGGCAAAAGGGCGCGGCTCAGGGCAAACGTCAAAACTAAAGCTCAAAACAAAGGCCGGGAACAAGCTGAGCACGGGTGGGGGCTGGGGGTGGCCAGGAGACGTGCCGAGCCTGACAGCGCGGGGCGGCGCGCGGAGGGGAGACAGAGCACACGCCAGCCCCAGCCCTGGGCGGCAGCCGCCTCTCTCCACTGGGTTGAGACGGGGGCGCCGGCCTGAGGCCGACAACTGCGCGCGCGGCCCCGCCCCCAGGACTGAGCGAGCGGGCGGGCGGGCACAGGGACACCCCAGACGCTCACCGACAGGGAAGGGCAGAGACATGAGTGCAGCCGGAACCCCCCAGAAAACCCAGGCTGTGCACACGACCGGGCCTTTGCGCTGTGGCCGGGCAGCTCAGTCACCAGGGAGGGGCATGGGGTGCGGGGCCCAGGTGTGCGCCCGCACTGCCCGCTGCTGGGCCGGGGACCGTGCCCCTCCCGTGGGGCGCTCCCCCCATTCCCCGGCCTGCACCAGGCTCCGGGGTGGGGGGGCGGGAAGGGCACTGCGGCCAGTGTCCACCCCCGGGGGCCTCAGACGGAGCCTGAGCAGGGCGAGGAGCAGGGCGAGGCGCGGGCCGGAGGGAGGAGCCCCACCTCCTCTGGAGGGCGCTGGGGGCGCACGCGGTGCTCACCTGCCACCGACTCACCTTTCACTTCTCGTTTCTTCTTCCTGTCGGGCGCCTTGCGCGGCCCTGAGGCTGCGGCCTGCAGTGCCCTCTCGGCTGCAGGCTCCTGCTGGCCGCCGGCCCTCGGCAGCCGCTCCAGGTGCGGGGCCTTCAGGTCCGGCTGCTCCGGGCCGCGGGGCTCCCTGGGCGGAGGCTCGCTGGTGGAGGGGCTGGAGGCTGCGGGAGGGAGGGAGGCTCTGCCGGGGCCGGGGGGCGGCGGGGCGGCCGGGGCCCTCTTGGTCACGGTGATGAACCTCCTCTTGCCCTCCCCGGTGCTGTCGTGCCGCAGCCCCAGCTCCTCGGCCGCCTGGTGCACCAGCATCCTGTCGCGGGCGCTCAGGGACGCGGGGAACTCCAGCTGCGCGCGCGTGCTCCCCACAAACTCCTCCAGCACGGCCCGGAAGTGGGCTGCGCCGCCGCTGCTGCTCTCCGCGCCCCCGGGCCCAGGCTGCGGCGGGACCTCCGGGCCGGGCTGCTTGCCGCCTGGTCGCCCCTGGGCCGGCCTGGCAGCTGCTCGGGCCTCCGGGGCCGCCTGCCGCCGTCCGCCCGCGGGCTTCCTGGCCGTCGAGGGGCCCGCGGGCTTCGCGCCCGCTCGGCCAGGGCCTGGGGTGCTCTCATGGGAATAGTTCTCCGGGACGAGGTCGTCCAGGTACTCGAAGGCGGTGCGCACCTCGCCGTGCTCCGCGACGTAGTCCAGCAGGGTCCTCAGGAAGGCGTGGCTGCCCACCGTGCGGGAGTCGCAGACGACGGCCACGTGGCGCCGAGCGCGGGTCACGGCCACGTTGATGCGCCGGTCCTCGGCCAGGAAGCCAACCTCCCCTGGGGACGGCAGACCTGAGCCCAGGTGCGGACAGCAGGCCCCACGGCCCCTCGGCGGGGACCCCATGCGGCGCGCTCCGGCCCCACCCCCTGCCCCGGCCACCCCACACGCCGGGGATCCCGCGGCTGCTTGGGTCGTTGCTCGTTCCCAGCACATACGCCGCCGCCGCCTCCCTCAGCCAGGCTGGGGAAGCGGCTGGGACCGCCGGGACCAAGAGGGAAGCACAGGGTGGGGGCGGGTTGTAGGCAGCGGGGGGAACCACCCCGTGTTTCCAGCTGGGAACGCAGCCCAAGCAGTGCCATGAGGCCCAAGGGGCGCTCTGGGAGCCACCTCTGTGCAGACGGGTGTCCCGGGCAGCACCCCACAGCCATGTGCCTCAGTGCCTCCGCTCTGCACCCCCTGCCGGTACCCCCTCCCCTCCACTCGCTCGGGCACCTCTGCCCGGGGCCAGCGCCTGCCCGGCTAGGCCGCCCCACACTGTGGGGCTGTGGCTCTTTCCATGGTCTCCTCCGCAGGACGGTGCACTCTGGGGGACGCTGTCCACACCACGGGCCAGCAGGCACCCAGCCGCCCAGGGACGCCCACCCGCACGCACCTTTCCTGTTGGACCTGACGAAGGACAGAATCACGGCCTCCTTCTCTCGGCCTTGGAAGCCATCAACGGACTTGATCTCAAGCTCGGGGTGCTTGTGACTGAGGCTCTGCCGGAGCAGGTCCACCTGAAACACCGCAGGGCAGGCCTCAGACTCCAAGCCTGCCTTTCCGCTGGGCAACCCCCTCCTGGCGGGAAGCCCCACAGGGCCTGCCTCACGGCCTGCTTGCACCCACGCAGATCACACGCTCACGGCCTGGATGCCCCAGCCTGAGAGCCACCACCTTCCTTGGCCATGAGGCCACCCGCTGGGCCCCGGCAAGTGTTAGCCAGGAGGCCAGGGGCGTGAGCGTGCTGGCCCTCCTCGCACGCTGCGGCTGGAGTCTTCCTCCCTGAGGACCCGGCCTTGCTCTGCAAGCACGTGGGCTCTGAGAAGTGGGGGCAGGCCCGCATTACTGCTGCCTGGCCCAGAGGAAGCAGGACCCCGCCTGCTAGAGCCAGCCCAGGGCCGGGGTGAGCTGAGCCAGCTGGCCAGGCACCCGCTGGGAGCTTTGAGGGGAAGGCGCGACAGGTGTCCCCCTGGGATGAAGTTCTGGCCCGAGCCATCCGGTGGGTGGGGCTGCGGCACAGCAAGGGAGATGGGTCAGGCAAACAGGTGGACGGGTGGACGGAGAGTGAGCAGAGCCCAGGGGTGAGGTAGTCAATTCCACCCTGGAGTCTTTGGTCACAAAAGCCCATCAACTGCCCTTTTATTCACCATGGCCTGTCCATGACACAGAGAGAGACGTGGGGGCCCCCACCTGGAGGTTGTACGGCGTGATGATGGCCATGTCCCTCGCCGGGACCCCAGCGTCCACCAGGGCCTGGACATGCAGGCTGACCAGGCGCACTTCACCTGTAGGAAGCGAGAGGCCTCTGGGTGAACAGCTGCCATCAGCGCTGGGCCCGAGGGCATCCGGGGCGAGGGCGGGGGCTCAGGGTTGCCGACAGCCAGCGTTGCTTGAGCACAGGTCACCTTGTCCTGAGCCTGCCCTGACCCCCTGGCAGCCCTGGGCCTGGGCCTGAGCAGAAGGGAGAGGGCTCTTGCCCCAAGGCCAGGCCAGGCCGAGCTGGGCGCCGAACTAGCACAAGGACACAGACCCCAGCGCCACCGAGCCTGTGCAGCCTGCTTCCAGACAGCACGTCGAGGTCAGCTTCAGGGTGCTAGGCTCGCCCCCACAGCTCCCCCGGCCCTCCCCCACGGCTCCTCCCAGCCAGCTCACCAAGGTTCCCCTTAGACTGCTCGTCCTCCTGGTCCATCTCGAACAGCCCGCAGCCAGCCGTGTCCACCAGCAGCAGGGGCGTGCCCGTCTCCTCCGTGTCAGCCACTCCTGGGAGGTCCCTGCACGCAGACCAAGCCCGTGAGGCCACTGAGGCCCTCAAACAGGACTCACACTGCCTCCAGCTCCTCACCCGTGGGATACAAGGAGCAGGAACAGCAAATTCCAGGCCCTTCCCGGGCCAGACTGCGCTCCCTCCAGAACTAGTCTCAGAGGTGGCTTTGCTCCAAAATCTCCACAGAGCGTGGCTGAGGGGACCGGGGCCCGGCAGGGGCAGGGACCGGGGCTTGGCAGGGGCAGGGGCCAGGCGGGGGCGCACACCCGAGTCTCACCGCAGGAGGTGCTCCGCCACGGAAGGGTGGGCTGTGAGCTGCCCGCCGTACAGCGCCTCCGAGGCCCACTGCATGATGGCGCGGTGCATGCGGTACTGCACGGTCAGCGTGCACACCACGCCGGGGCCCCGCTCCTCCGCCAGCCGCTCCATCAGGCTGAGCGCCAGCCCCGCCTGCGCAGCCCTGCGGGGAGAGGGGCACAGGGGCCTGAGTCCTCAGCCCAGCGAGGAGCCAGGGCGAAAGAAAGCAGCCCCAGACCTCAGACCCCAACTTGCCCCTCGGGTCTGGCCTTAAGTAAGAGAGTGGTTGGCTGGAAATCGCCCCCCCAAAGCCCAGACACCCCGATCCCAGATCCCCTATGTAAGAAAGGGGACTTTGCGGACGTGAAGGAACACCCAGAGACCCACGCGCAGGCCTCACGGGCCTGTGCTCCAGCCGGAGACACACGGTGAACAAAGGGTGCCCGCCGCGGGCCACAGGGGATGGCTGTTTTAGATGGGGCGTCCCAGGCCATGACCAGGAGAACCCCCGGCATAAAAGAGGGGAAGGTGACGGTCCAGTGTGAGGGAGGGCGTGGTGTGGGCTGGGGGCAGCAGAGGGGCACCGGGGAGGCAGGGAGAGGAGGGCAGGGCGGGTCTGGTGTGGCCTCACAGCCAAGGATGGAGCCCCGAGCCAGCCATGGTCCAAGGGCCCCCAGCCGGGGAGCATGGCCACGGCCGTGGGCACCCCCGCCCAACCCGTCACGGGTCTTCACCCAACGCATCACTGGGCACGGCCAGATGGGGCTTCGGGGACGCGGTGAAGGGCCCGGCCCTCGGGAGCACACGCCTGGGCCCTGCCATCGCACACCCTGGGCCCCGGGGCAGAGAGGCCCTGGCGAGGGCCTGGGGCGGGGTGGGGCGCCTACTTGTGGGAGGTAATAGTGGGGGGCAGCTGCTTGTGGTCACCCGCCAGGATGCACTTCCCCGCCTTCAGCAGGGGGATCCAGCAGCTGGCCTCCAGCGCCTGCCCACACTCGTCAATGACCACCACGTCGAAGGCGCCGTCGGGCAGCAGCTTCAGGGGGCCGTCCGGGGACGCACCTGGGGAAGTTCGTGCCCACTGAGCAGCCGGCGCGCTGGAGGGCCCCCGCCCCGCCTCACCGCCCCGCCTGCAGCTGCGTGTGGCTTCGCTCTTGGGATAAAACCTAAGACACAAAATTGCTGCTGGTCCGAGTCCCCCCGCTGAAGTGGGGGGCAGCGTGTCCTGAGCCACAGGCCACCCTAATGCCTCCGTCAGTGAACCTGGTTTGGGGAAGATGCCCGAGAAGGCCGAGGGGCAGCGGCTGGGCGGCACAGTCAAGGGCAGGCATGTCCAAACCCTACTGTGCTCCCGCCCCCACCCCCGCCAGAGAAGCCTGAAAGTCTGTGCAGATCCATAACGGGGTGGGGGGTTCCTTGAGATCTCCCCAAGTCCTGGTTTAATGCCGGCCGGAGGAGGCGGCCAGCACAAAAAACCAAGGAGGAGTCTCTGAAAAGCCAGATCAGCTTCGCAGACATGAGCCAAAGGCCTGCAGCCCCCATCTGGGGGACGCTCAGCCCCACCATGACTCCACCTGGGGAGGCGCAGCGGTGGTTCCGGGTGCCTGGCCCTGCTCCCCCCCAGTTCCGTGGTGGCAGTGACCCCCACGCCTGTGATGGCCACGGAGGCAGCACTCGCTCGAGGCCGAGTCCAGCGCTGCAGCTGGGAGGCCGTGGGCAGCTCAGGCAGGACAGCGCCACGCGAGCTTCCGAGGAGACGGGACCCGGGCGGGCGGGGGGCCCACCTGTGTTGGTGGCCAGGACCGCGTCGGCCGAGCGGAGGCTCTCCAGCGTCGCCGCCTCCTCCCGCTCCTTCAGCTCCTTCCTCAGCTGCCGGACTTCATCTCGAAAGCTGCTTCTCTCCCCCTTATCCTGGGTCTTCCTGCTCCTCGCCTACGGGGCAAGAGGAAATGACTGTCCTGCCAGACGCCGCAGCGTCCAACAGGCAGCCGGGCCGCGCCGGGCTCCTCACGCCTGCGCTGCGGGCGGGCTCCCCGCGCGTTGTCCTTGTTTACCGTCGGCCGCTGCGCTTCAAGCGGCTCCTGGAGACACTAAAAAGCGTTCCTGATGGAGCGACAGACACGCTAAGCACCTGACATTCGGACGGTCTCGAGGTGCCACTGCCGGCCCAGGAGCGACAGTCACCTGGGAGGCCGCGGGGCGGCCGGGTGCTCGGGCGGGAGCGCCCCGGCTGCAGCTGTGGACACTGGCTCTCAGGCCGCGGGGCCGCTGCTGGACTTGCGCGGGGCAGCAGCAGCTCCCGGGTTTACAAGCGGAGAGGAGCGCTACTGGCCTCCACATTTGTCAAGAGATTAAAAACACTTCTTCAGCCCCAGAGAAGGAGTCCTGCGGCCCCACCGTAAACTCTCAGCACGCCTGTAGCCCCTGGCCCTCGGCCCTCTGCGCCGGAGCAGCTCTGGGGCAGGCGCGCTGCTGGCTGAGCAGGCCTGCAAGCACAGGCGGAGGAGCCCAGCGCCAGCCCAGCTCTTCCCGCGTCACCGCTCACCTGGGTGCCGGCGTGTCCTTGTCCCCACCTTCCCGGGGGCCCCACCTGGTGAGGCCACGGCTGACAAGCAGCAGGCCAGCACCGGCAGGCAGCAAGCCGAGGCGGGAGCCCCTGGGCAGGACGCAGGGAGGTGGGACAGACGCCCACCTCAAGGGGCGGAGGGCTGGGGTGCAACCACGGGGAGATGCCCTCACACACCCCGGTTCTTGTGGCAAAGACGGCGTGAGGTGGACCCACAGCGCGGGGAGAAGGCATGTCTCATAAACTTCTATTCTGGGCCTCCCCGGTGGCGCAGCGGTTGAGCGCTGGGTTGCGAAGCTGCCCGCAGCCTCTGCAGCGCCGGTTCGATCCCCGGCTGCTCACCGGCTACCGGTGGAGGGTCCCGCATGGCGCGCAGACCTCTCCTGCCGCCCGCTGCTCCCCTCAGCAGTGTGCTTCGGTCCTTCTGCCTGCTCTGCTCCCCGCTCTGGCTCTGGGGAATTCTCTCACCCTCCCGCGCTTCTGACTGTACCCAGTGCTTGTATAAATAAATGAATAATAAATAAATAAATCTTTAAAAAAAAAAACTTCTATTCTCAGGCCCCAGGTTGCCCTTTTCCTGCGGATGTCACCCACAGCCTGAGCCGGGAGGGACGCGTCCTCCTTCCGCCCCCCACCATGGCCAGCTCTTACCGGCCGCCAGGACGGGCTCCACACAGGGGGCGGTGCCCACGTCAGGACCCATCAAGTGAGTCCACGGAGGCCGCAGAGGGCAGAGGGACGTGGACAGACCCGCGCAGCAGCAGGCCAGGCGCCACCTGAGGCCTGCAGGACACTTACCAAGGCCTGGTCGATGTCCTTCCTGATGTCAGCCACGATGCGGGCGCCATCGCCCCGCGCCAAGACAGCGTCCAGCGAGTGCTGCTGGGTGGACTCGAGCAGGCGGGCAGGGTGGCCCAGGCGCAGAAGCCTCAGCTTGCTCCGTGCCAGCCGCTCCACCAGGTTGTCCACGGCCACATTGGAGGGTGCACAGCACAGAACCTGGGGCGAGGCTGACGTCGGCGTGGGGGCTCATTTAATTAAACCCCTAAGTTCGCACAAAGACCACCCAAGGGGCATAGACAACTGCAGGGTCACATACGGCCCTCGCGTTCCCGCCCGCCCGCACGCAGGCCACGGCCACCCCAGCCCTCCACACCGACACACAGAGACCAGAGTCTGTGAGGCCCCGGCTGAATCCCCAGGACCCGCGTCGAAGCAGAGAGTGAGACCCTCCACTGACAAGCGCCGGCCCGACTGCCCAGAGCAGAGCCCTCCGAGCCGTGCACGGGCGTCCCTCAGCCGCCTGGGCTCCTGCGGGCACAGCCGACAGGCCAAGTCCAGGCCTGGCATGATGCTGCCAGAGGCCTCCACAAAGGCCTCCTGCTGGGGGGCTGCAAGAACTGCTCCGTCACCCAGACCCGAGCTCCCGCACGCCCCCAAGCCTGTGCACCTGTGAGAAACCAGAGCAGGCGCAGCCAGCGTCCCCTCGGTGAGGATGCGGCCAGCACTGCTGCCTGCCCACCTTGAGGCCCTGCTTCACCACCTGCTGGATGACCTCCACCACCGTCGTGGTCTTCCCGGTGCCGGGGGGGCCGTGGATGATGGCCAGCTCTTTCTGGGACAGCGCAAAGGAAACTGCTTCCTGCTGGGAGGCATCCAGGGACGTGTTCGCGAAGGTCAGGGGGCCTGCAGGGAAGGCAGCGGCCAGCCCCATTGTGGGGGCGCTACCATGAGGGAGAGGGACTCGGGAGCTGTGCTCGCCCAGCCGCCCGTCACTATGAAGCCACAAACATCTTCAGGAGATTTTCCCGCGGGGCCCCGGCTGCACCCGCCACTGCCTGCTCTGGAGGCAGGTTTCTGGACCACAGCCAGGCCCACGCCCGCGCAACGGCCTCTGGCGGCTGGTGTGCTGCAGCATCTGCGGCGTGAGTGCAAGAGGAGCCACACGGCCTGCGGGGCCCGCACACTGACATCCTGCCCCGCCACGGGCCGGGCCAGACCTGCCCCGCAGATGCTCCCGGCAGGTGAGCCCCCACACCGGCCCCTCAGGTGCCGGGAAGGGACAGAACAACAGACAAAACAAGCTGCCGGTCAGCTCTGGGGCTGGGTTTCTGTTCTGATTCTGATCTGCACGACCCCCACTGGCTATTTGCTTTGGGGACTCTGGGTCCGCGGGAGGCGCCCACGGCCTCTCTGCTGCCACGGCACCCAGCACAGGCGCTGCACAGATGCAGGACAGCACAGACGCCGGACAGCACAGGCCGGCCGACAAAGCAAGACGACGGAGACAGCCCCGGGAAGCGGTGACGCGCCTCCCACCCAGGTCCCAGCACCCCCGCGACTTTGCCCTGCGCCCCCCAAGCACCGCGTGGTCAAAGGTGCCTCGTTCCTGACGATGAGGGAACTGGGCTTCGCATCTGTGCCCCGCACAGAGCAGCCTCTCGGTCAGGATTTGGCAGAGATGACAGAGTGAATGTCAGTCCCCACATTTGGGAGCGCCCCTGCGAGCACCGGGGCCACCCTGAGTGCTCACCCAGCAAGATGCCGAGGCCGGGCAGGCCTGTCGGGGCGCGCTGTGAGCACCTGAGCCCAGCACCCAGTGGGGGCGGAGGAACGGCAGCCGCGGGACGCAATGGTGACGCCGCTCAGAAACGGGGTGGGGTGAGGACGAGGGCCAGGACCCCAACCTCCCCAAGAGAAAAGAGTGGGGTGAGTGTGAGGGAGCGCGAGTGTGTGCAAGTGAGTGTTAGTGTATGTGACTGTGTGTGGTGTATGTGCGTGGGGGGGCGTATCTGGGATGTGTGTGTGTGTCTCTGGTGTGCGTGTGCAGCACGGACATCCCTCCACGCGGAGGCAGGGAAAGCACAGGGAAGGTCGGCGCGGCAGGCGCTGCTTCCCTGTCTGACGTGCTGCCTTATTTCCAAATGCACAATTAACGCGACCAACCGCCCTTACAATCCAAAGTGAGTGACCTAAAATCTGAAGGACACTGAAAAACAATGAAATGAATTCAAAATTAAGACTTTTCACATCAAAACGCTCCCAAGCGCAGCACCCTGCAGGCTCCACCGCCCCCGCGCCGTGCTGCAGAAATCCCCACATCTCGAAATGAAATGCTCGGATGCCAGCAGGCACAAAGCTCAAAATGAAATGCTCGGATGTGCGGAAGCTGCCTCTTTGGTCCTGAGAACAGAAAGAGCATCCAGTCCGCACAAGGCACTCAAAGACCATTCTAGAAATACATACACTTCCTATCAATATAGGAATATTGATACATAGACTTTCTATCAATATAGGCTCCTCTAACCGGACATTCTCAAACTCTGGGCAAAAAGGTTGGCAAGACCTGTCAGCAGTGATTTCAACCAGAAAGAGAAGCACAAGTCCTCACCAGTGTCCCTGGCCGGGCTGGGGGCCGATCCCCCGAAGAGGACCTCGATCAGCGGGGAGGCGGGGCCAGAATGGTGCTTCCTGAGGGCGACGAGGGCTCTGCCGAGGGGGACACCTGCCATCAGGGCTGCGTGGAGCCCCACCCACCAGCGCCTGAGCCACCCAGGGCCGCCCACAGCCCCCCAGGAAGGCCGGGGGCATCCCCTCTCGCAGGCCAAGTGGCCAGAGGGGAGCACCGAGCTCAGGCGACCTCCAGTCACTCACACTCACCTTTTCAGACGCTTGTAAGTGACGTCGTTCGCAAGTTTCACCAGTCGGTAGGAATTCTCTCGGTCCGAGCTCAGCTGGACGTCCCGGGTCTCGTCGAAGGCCACCGTGACCGATTTCTGGGTGACCCGGGTCAGGATCCCGGTGGCCAGCTGCCCGCCCTCGTTCGCCTCATACAGGCCCACTATGTCACCTGCAGAAACAAGGGCTTGGTTACATCAGACGCTGACCCACGTGAAAAGTGAGTTATTTCATATAATAAATCCTGTGTGGGTGCCAGACGTCACACCCGTTTCCTTCCTTAATAGATGAAATCAAAAGCGATCGGAAAAACATTTTTAATGCCTAAATCACATGTGAAAACTGACCTGAGGTCAGTGAACTGTTCAAAACAAACATGACAATCAATTAAATACTTAAAGTGCCTACTGTGCACCAGGCTCTGTTCTGGATACCGGGCTGATGAGGAAGAAAACCACCCGCACCATCACGTTAGGGAGGAACCAACACGACCACCCCTCAGATGCCAGTGCCGAGGGCCCCAGGGCAGGGGCGGAGGGGGGAGCATGTGGGGAGGGACCCCCGAGGGTGACCCTGAACACAGTGGGGGCCCGAGCACATCCGAGGGAGGTCATTCGGGTGGGAGGCAGTGGTTGCTTGCCCCCACTCGGTACAGCCCTCTCCATCTCGAGACATCTTGAGTCTAGGGCCGGGGACAGAGCGTGCTCCCACGTCCCCAGCCACAAGGGCTGGCTCAGGATGGGTCAGCTGACATCAGCACCCTGAGACACAGCGAGATGTCTGCCTGGGCACCTGAGAAAGAGACACTCACTCTCCCCGGCTGGACCAGAAACCAGAGAGGCTGCAGGAGCAAGATCTGCCTCTGACCAGTCCTTTCTCCCCACCCCATCCATGTCCAAGCCCAGCCAGCGTTCCAACAACTGTGGGGCCAGAGCCCTGGAAATTCCAAGTCTCTGTCACCACCAAAACGAGGTGGGGAGACTTCTTGGGGGAAGCATGGTGCGGGTGATGCTGCTTTCTCCGTTTCCATGTATGATGTCTAAAACGGGTGTGCTGGCCGTGTGGGTGACAGACTTCTTCCCACAGTCCCCACCCCTGTCCAGCAGGAATGCCGCAAGCCTAGCCCGAGTCTGCTTGGCCTGAGAACAGGGTGGGCACCGGGGTCACTCATGTACGCAGCACGATCTGGACCAGGGCCACCCCAGGGGAACGCAGTGCCAGCACCGAGCTCCAAGCAGCCAGGTTGAAAAATCAAAGAGAAACAGCTAAACCCATCTCGACGCTGAGTTCACTTAACCCAGTATGTGAACCCAGTATGTGATATTTCCACCTGTGGTCAGAGTGCAAAAAACTCACTCCTGACATAAACTACAATTTGGGGGAGTTAAACCTTCAAAATCTGGTGAGTCTTACGCACGTAGCAAGCACCAGCCACTTTTCAAGTGGCCAAAACCACACGTGGCCAGGGCCGCCGCCCTGGGCTATGCAGACGCAGACTCCCAGGAAGCCATGCCTGTAGCTGCAAAGCTCTGGCCCCGAACGCCAGGTGTGGGCCCTGCTCATGGGGTGAAAGTCGCAGTCTGGGGGCCAACAACAGTCAAAGCTGCACATACCAGGGGTAAAGCTGTTGCTGGGAAGCAGGGTCGCTGCTCCACATCTCCGGGGCTCCAAGGTGACCAGCAGCCGTCCGTACAGCCCGGTCCTCTGGCTGGACACCTGCAGCTTCAGCAGACACACCCCACGGCTCTGCAACTCTTTCAGGGAGATGTGCTCCTGCCAGGACCTGGAAGACAGCCCATGAGACGCCGAGACCTGCACTTTGCCAGCTTTCCCCTCGTCCATATGGGGGGTGGGGGTGGGGGAGGGGCTGCTCTCCCATTGGTTTCCCCTCAGGCCCATCACCTTTACTCTCCCTCTCACCCCAGTTCCACCCCACTAGGTTCTATCAGGATTACATTGTTGGAGAGAAGATATCCAGCAAAAATGCCCTGAAGCCACCTCTGCCTCTTACCCCCGGCCACAGCCTGGCTCAAGCCCATATCACTGGCAGCCTGGACGGAGAGCTTCCTGGAGGCCTCATCTCTGGGCACTGCCTGTCCAGCTGCTCAAGCAACAGCACCCCAGGCTCCTCCCTACTCGCAAACCGAGTACCCTTTCTTGCCTGCTTGGCTGCGCTGAGGGCCACTGGGCACGCACTCCCCCACAGCCCTGCTCATCTGACCAGACTGTCTCTGCACGGAGCTGTCTCTGCACTCGCTCGTGCTCAGGACTCTGACCTATGGTAGATGGTTTCCCCTCACAGCAAACCCGTGCAGTGGGAATAATCCCACTTTACAGATGAGGATGCTCAGGGCTCAGCGGCCGGCCTGCAAAGCCACACAGCCATAAAAGGAGGAGCTGGGCTGCCACTGACGTCCATGGGTGGCAAAAGGGCTTGGCTCTCAAGAGCAAAAGCTTCTCACGCAAACCCTACCAACGGTGGCCGGACAGTGGCTGAGCACCAACCCTGGAGCCAGACTGCCGGGCCTCACATCCCGACTACGCCTTGCCCTTGACCCTCCCTCACCTCTGCCCGCTTAGATATGAGATAATAGGGCCTCCCCTGGTGGTGCAGCGGATGAGCGCTGGGCTGCGAAGCTGCCCACAGCCTCTGCAGTGCTGGTTCGATCCCCGGCCGCCAGCGAGGGTCCTACATGGTGCAATAGACCTCTCCTGCCGCACCCGCTGCTCCCCTCAGCAGTGTTTCATCGGTCTGCCTGTTCTGTTCCCCACTCTGGCTCTGGTGAATTCTCTCACCCTCCCACGCTTCTGACTATACCCAATGCTTGTATAAATAAATAAATAAATCTTTAAAAAAAAAAGATATGAGATAATAACACCAGTGTCCTATTTTAGAGACATGAGGCTTAGAGAAATCAGTGCTTTGACTGCCCCTGGTAAGTGTTCAGCAATTTGTGTTTCAGTCAAGTGAATACTCCCCGTCAGAAACAATCTCCGGGTCTCATGGCTCCTTCCTCACATGCTGAGCGGCCCTTCCTGCCCCTCCTCCTGCAGCTGCGCTGGGGTGAAGGTTAAGTCATCCTTAGCCCTCCCCGGGGTCCGCTGCTCTTCCTGCCGACTTCTCCCCGCACACACGGCGCGGGCATTGGTCACCCTGGCTTTCACCTGCCCCTTCTGCTCCCACCCAGGGGGGCTGCGGACCCCACCTTATCCAGGGCCCAGCACAAAACAGGTGCAAACGTTACCGAAGCGGGGGATAAAGAAAAGGGCAGAGAACAAGCCGGGGTGGACGTGGGGTCCACTGGGGACAGAGGGAGGACCAGGCTGGAGATTCAGAGGGGGCTTAGGTCGAGGAAAGGGCTTCCGGGGGTCTAAAGGCGCAACGGGCTGCCCGGGAGGTGACGAGGCTTCCACCCCCGGCCCCGGGCCCCGCCGACCCGAGGTCGGGGCTCCCCGGGCGAGCGGCCCCGAGCGGGGCTGAGCGGGGCTGGGCAGGAGGGAAAGGCCAGGCCACCCGGGGGGACTGGGCAGGAGGGAAAGGCCGGCGGCCGTACCTGCGCTCCTCGACCTCGGCGTCTCTCTCGAGCTCCAGCAGGTCCAACTGTTTGGCCACGAAGCTCTCCACGGTGGCCGAGGCCATCGCTGCCGCCGGCCTAGGCCCAAAGACGCCGCGGCCCAGCTGCCCCGCGCGGGCCGTGTTCCCCACCGGACCCAGTGCGTCGACGTACAAGGTTCGCGCCGTTTCCGCTTCCGCCCCGCGTCCACATCCGCTTCCGGCCGAGGCCGTGGAAAGATGGCGGCGGCCATAGCCGCCTCGGCCTTGCCGCTCGCGTTTGGGCGGGTGGTGTCCTCGTGCAGCCGCAGCATCCTGAGGCCGTCGGGCCCCGGAGCGGGTGAGGCCCGGGCCGTGGGGTGAAGGGAGAAGCAGGCGAGCGCGCTCCCCGACGTCCGGGCACGTGTGTGTCTGTGTGTGTTTGGCACGATGCCTCCGGTGCTGATCGCGTTTGGATGCAATGAATAGCGCGGGTTGTAGAGTCCGGAGACCTGGATTCAGATCCCTTTAGCTAGCATCCTAAATGTTGACAACAGCTCTTCGACCTCCGTATAGGCCCACTACCCGGGGAGCAAACTGAAGCTCAGAGAGGTTGGGTAACTTGTCCAGGGTCACACAGCAGGGAAGTGGGGAGGGGTAAGGCAGACACTGTGTTTGGCCCCAAAGCCTGTGCTGTAATGACGGCCCCGTGTTGCGAACCACTCTGACGTCTTACTATTCTGATCTGGGAACGGGTGTTGAATGTCTTTGCTTAATTTTAAATCATTCAATGAAAGCGACAGCTGTATCTTAGACACTAGATTATTGTAAAGCTCAAAAAATTATATTTTTAAAGAAGCACTATAAATCCATCCTGAAATGTTTCGTACCTGTATTTGTGTAGCATATTTACTTGTATTTTTGAATGGCATCTAGTTATTTGATAATAGTAGAGGTATTCCTGTTTCTAGATGCACTAGTGATGGTGTGGTTATGTTCTTTTAAAAGGATCTTTATCTTTCATAAAAGTACTCTGACATCTTTATTGGTGTCTGCAATCTGCTTATTTTCCCAACTCTTGTATGCTTGACAGTTCACATAAGCGAGGCCTGGACATTTTTACAAAAGCAGTGGGACTTACTCCATTCTTACTACATAAAATCACCTCTAGAATGCTGTGTTTTCTTTCACACCCACAGCTGAATAGAGGAACCCAACCAAGGTGAAATGAGCATAGAGAAGGGGCCAGAAAGGTGAGCAGACAGGACCTTGAAGAGTTGTTGAAGGAAACAGCATGGAAAGAGAGTCATAGTCCTCAGAAATCTACAGGAGGGTCCCATGGGAGAGAAAAGAGTACGTTTGTTCCCTGTGAGGTCCAGGCTAAGCTGAGACCTTGAGTATGAGTTACAGGGAGGCAGATCTGGTACAGAAATGGTCTGAGCATCAAACAGTGGAGCCACTCCCAAAAGAGACAGTAAATTCCCAGTCACAGATACTCCTCCAGGGCCTTCACTCTATGACTTTGTAGAGTTCGTTCATTTGTTCACCATTTATTGAACATATGTTCTGTGTCCAAAACAATAATCCCTGCTTTTAACATTGCTGACACTCTTGGGGAAAAGTGTGTAGAGAGACAGGCAATTTTTTTTTTAAAGATTTATTTATGCATACAAGATCTGGGGTATAGGCCAGACACATGAGGGGTGAGAGGAATCACCAGAGACAGAGTGGGGAGCAGAACAGGCAGACCTACCTAAATAGACTGCTGAGGGGTGCAGTGGGTGAGCCAGGAGAGGTCTGCTGCGCCACATGGGCTGCTCCCTGGCCGGCCAGGGGATCGAACTCACGCTGCAATGGCCGTGGACAGCTTCATAGGTTGTGTCTCAACCCCTTGCGCCACCAGGGAGGCCCCAAGACAGGCAATTTTTAAAAAATAAACAGATACATAGTATGTGAGTTGATGAGTCTTATGGAGAAAAGTAGCACATGACCTGGGAAGAAGGTTGGGTTTTAAATAGGACGCCCAGGGAAGGCCTGAGATAATGGAAGGAATTAGCCTTCTGGATGTGTGGGGGAAGGGAGGCAGGTTCCCAGCAGAAGAGCAGTTAGAGTCAAGACTGAGGCTGGCGTGTGCCAGGCATGTTCCAGAAATAGTGAGGAAGCCGGAGGGGCAGGTGTGGAGTGGACAGAAGTAGGCAGAGCTGGGCCCCCGGGGCTGCTGTGCCCACCATGCTCCAGGCCGTTATGTGGACTCCAGCTTTTTCTCTGCATGAAATGGGAAACTCTTGGGGAGTTTCGGCAAAATAGTGGCATGATCCAACGGGATCACACTGACTGCAGGGAGAAGGCAGG
The DNA here is from genome assembly GCF_964194135.1 of Talpa europaea. Lineage (NCBI taxonomy): Eukaryota > Metazoa > Chordata > Mammalia > Eulipotyphla > Talpidae > Talpa > Talpa europaea. The sequence continues at coordinate 2,300,166 of NC_140073.1, forward strand.
CAGTGGGGAGAGCCGGACACTGGTAACGGTCCAGGCAGGCTGGTGAGGTGGACACGCTGAGTGGTCCTCGGGGGTCAGGAGTGGCTCAGCAGAGAACATGCCTCAGGCCGCAGGCTGCTCCAGTGCTGGCCTTTCCATTTTGTTGGCCTCGGTTTCTCACAGACAAGGTGGGGTGTGTTGAGATCTGACACCAGTAACGGCGGTTGTGCCTTTAGCAGCGGGCAGTCTCCGTCGCTAATTAGTAACCACGCATCTCTCTTACCCCCTCAGCCTCCCTGTGGTCTGCTTCCAGAAGGTTCCGTTCTCAGAGCACTTCATTTCCAGCAGGGTAATATCAAAATGTGGGTGTGGGTGCCCCCTTCCCTTTCATGCGCAGGATTGTGTACCGAGTCCAGACGTCCTGTGGGGGGTACTCCCGGCCTCTGTGTTTGCTTCCGGGAGCACGTAGCTCTTCCTGAGATGCCGCCTGGAGGCCCAGCCACTGGTGGGCGGGAGCGGGGCCCCCAGCGGCAACCACGCCACTGGAAGTACACGTGCTGTTAGGGTGTCAGACTTTAAAACAGAAACACCCTGAAGTGAGACTAAACTGCTAAAGGTAAATTTGGCAAAATCAGCAGGAACTGCAGGAGGGAGCTACACAGACAGAGCCCCACAGGGAAGCCCCCACCGGCCACACCCCACTCTGTCAGCCCAGTGCCCACAGCCTCTGAGGGCCGGTGCCCTGGTGCCCACCTTTTCCGCCACAGGACCAGGCACAGAGTACATGTGCCACTTGGTGTAGGCCAGGACCGGGCCACGGACCTGGGGCGAAAGGAGGGGTGGGCGCGGGCCTGGCAGGAGGTGGAGGCGGGGGCAGGCTGGCCAGGTCCGGGAGAGCAAGGTCGGCCCGTCGCTGCTGCACGCAGCTGTCTCTTGGAGCTTGGACGGCTGGCGACGCGCGTGCGTGTGTGTTACAGATACGTTCCCAAGACGTCCCTGAGTTCGCCACCTTGGCCAGAAGTCGTCCTGCCAGACCCGACGGAGGAGGCCCGACACCACACAGGTACTGGAGGCAGGGGCACGCCGCCAGCTGTCACTCTTCTGAGGCGCGGGGGTCACTCTCAGGAGCCCTCTGGCGGGACAGTGCGCCGTGCGGACAAAGGAGGGTGACCGGAGGGAACAGTGGCCGAGACGCAGGAAGCAGGGCCTGTGGGGTGTCACGCTGGGGCCCCTGCACCAAGGCCTCTCCTCACCTCAGGTTTGCACACCCACCCGCCCTCGGGCCCTTTAAGAACAGTGGCTGGTAACCAGACCAGGAGGGGTTCCCTCCACTCCGAGTCAGGGAGCTGAGGTGGAGCACAGTGGGGCGGCAGCGGCCACCTGTGAAGTCTGGGAGTGCCCCTGGCCGCAGAGCCGGGACCCCAGCACAGCAGGCTGTGCCACTGTCTGACTGTGCATGCGGGGGGGGTAAGCAGCACAGCCCTCAGCCCTGCAGGGGGCTCCCCATCACTCTGGGGTAGCAGAAAGGGGCCGGGCACATGAGGAAATCGCTGCCAGGGGTGCACGCTGCTGCCTTCCGCTGGCGAGACTGTCCGTCTCCCGCAGAGGTGGTGGCCAAGGTGAACCAGCTGATCGCCGGGGGCCAGTACGGCCGGCTCTTCGCCGTGGTGCACTTCGCCAGCCGCCAGTGGAAAGTCACCTCCGAGGACCTCATCTTGATTGAGAACGAGTTAGACGCGGCGTGCGGAGAGAGGATCCGGCTGGAGAAGGTGCGGCCGTGGACACTCTGTTTTCAGGGACACGGGCCCCCCCCAGTTTACCCTCCTCAGCCACCAGAGGGCGGTCCCTCCGGATGTGGGGAGGGCCCCTAGGATGGGGCGGGACCCGAGGCGAGCAGACAAGCTGGCGAGGGGACAGAGTGAGCAAGCGCCAGGCGGGCGTGGCCCCTGCCCCCACTCGTGTCTGCCCCTCATTCCTCTAAGGACGTAACCCCTGTGCTCATGTCTCGTGGCCTGTCACTCTGCCCCTGCGGAAACCGCTCACGTGCTTACTCACAGACAGGACGGTTCTAGGGAGAAACGCCCCGTCTTCTGCCCACGTTTCGGGGGGTGTTCAGTTCCGGCCGGCACGCTGCCTGGCGTACCTGTCTCAGGCCACCGCTCTGGCCCTCGCGCTGCCTGGGCCGGCTGCGCCTCAGCTCTGCCTCGCTCCCCTTCACATATGACCAACTGCTGCATTTGGGGATCTTCTTGATCTTCCTGTCTCCAGAGTGACAAGCGGAGGACAGTCTTGCCACGAGACTCGACCCTGGAGGCCACGTTCGTACACCGTAATTTGCACGCGTGGTTGTCCTTAGGCGTGAAAGCACCTCCCGGGGTGACGCTGGCGTGTGTCTACCCCACGAGAGCCTGAGCTCTGAGGGGCTCCCCCAGCCAGAGCCCGCTGCCCCCTAGGTCCAGGCTGCCCTGGAAGGGGCTCTTGGCGCTCGGCACCAAGGGCTTCCCTTGGCCACCTCCGTGGGCTCACAGAAGCGCGGGGCGCGTCAGCGTGTACGTCAGCAGCGGGCTTCCCCGAGCGCCTGAAGGTCTCGAAACAGACGTTCCTCTGAAGCATTCACGTTGACAAAGACACCTAGAAAGTCCCACCGCGGCCGACTGCTTCCCAGAAACTCAGGGCCGGGCCAGGCAGCACAGAGCAACTGGGGGACCCTCCGGGGCCGTCTGGGGTGTTGTGAAACACGCTTGTCTTTAGCCACGTCGGTCGGCTCCACGGGGCTTTCGGGAAAGCCCGGCGCGGCCCTCCGGGCCCGCCCCGCGCACAGGGGCAGTCTGTGCTGCCCGTGCTGACCCCGCCCGGGAACGGGAGCTGCCTGCCGAGCAGATGCCCGGGCACCCTGGTATTGGCGGGGTCGGGGGTGCCGTGGCCGGCTTCCTCATGCCTCTGAGTCTGGCCCGGCCGTGCCACTCCCCCGCTACAGGGGGAGGCGCAGGGGGCAGTCAGGTCCAGACGCCACTCTCGGGGAGCAGCGTCCTCACTCCCAATGTCTGTGTCCCCGCCCGGCCTGCGGGTGACGCTCCTCTGTCACGTTCCAGGTCCTGCTGGTCGGCGCTGACGACTTCACAATCCTGGGCAAGCCGCTGCTGGGGTAACGCGCCCGTGGCTGCTGGGCGGGGAGGGGCCCCACGCGCCGTCACCCCCCACACACACACGTGCACGCCTCATGGCCGTGCGGCGCGGCGTCTGGGCTGCGGACCCCGAGGACCTGCTCTCTCCTCGTGCCTCTGCGTAGGCCTCAAAGGGGCAGCGGAAGGGGAAGTAAAAGCTACTCCAGGAAACCCCGCATGCCGCGCGCGAAGGCGAAAGCTCAGGGGAGGTGACGCGGAGCTTTCCTCCCTCCCAGGCGGGACCTCGTTCGCGTAGAAGCCACCGTCATCGAGAAGACGGAGTCGTGGCCGAAAGTCAACATGAAATTTAAAAAAAGGAGAAACTACAAGAAGAAAAGAAGTAAGTTGGAGGGAGGGTGGCCGGCGTCCCAGGCCCGACCTGCTCCGGGGGTTCTCCAGGCATCCTGCTGGCCACGTGGCAGTGTCGGGGTGCAGAGGGACCTCCGCTCGAGTCACAGTCCCCGCAGGGCGAGGCTGTGGAACCCCTGTCCTTGGGTACCCAGAGAGGCTGCCTGAAGTCCCAGGACCATCCTTACCCAGAATCATGGCAGGGCGCCCCCAGGTGGCCAGGTGGGGCGCTGCACCCCATGCACGCTGACTTCTGCATGTGCGCCACAGGGCTGGGGTCTCCCCTGGCCTGAGCCTCGGGGTTGTGTCCTCCGTAGCTCCCGATGGGGCTCAGGGAGCGAGGGGACGCATGTGCAGCATAGCACCCACACACACACTCGGGCCGGGCCCTGTGGGACGACACCCTAGGGAGGCCCGGGGCAGCTTGCAGCAGGGGCGGCTCCCGTGGTCAGCTGTGGCCTGTGCTGTCTCTTTCAGTCATTGTGAGCCCCCAGACCGTGCTCCGGATAAACTCCATCGAGCTTGCCCCGCGCCTGTGCTGACGGTGGTGCCTGCGGGCTGTGGGAATAAACTCGCGGGAGACCCGGTGTCTGTGTCCTGCGCCTGCCACGGCTGTTCTCGCTTCAGCTTCGGCCCCTCCGGGTGACTCAGGGCTGACGGCCTGGCTTGGGCCCCAGCTCTGTCAGGGGGCAGATGGCCGGATTCCTCCAGAACCCCACAGCATCTGTGGAAATGGGCGAAGGAAGACCACCTGCGACGGGGAGGCCTGCCAACCCCATTCGCCTGCTCTTTCCCCTCCCCCACCTTCGCCAGGGCCCCTGCAGTGCCCTCCGTGAGCAGCCCTGGAGCCCAGCCCTTGTGCAGGGTTACCATGGGGTGGGGGGCTGGGGCGCCGCCGAGGCCGGGAGGGGTGGTGGGGCCCAGCCTCTGGATGGGGGCTCCCCTCTGACTGCCTGGTGGGGCGTTCCGGTAGATGAGTACACGCTGCAGGCCCTGAAGAGAGCCGGTCTCCAGGGTCTGCCCCTGGCCGAGGCCTGCAGACTCTACCTCGCTCTCCACCCTGCGTGCATGTGTCTCTCTCTGGACTGTGGACACGTGCGGGTCAGCAGCTGGGGTGTCCACCAGAGGGGGCCCTCGAGAGGCGGGGCCTCGTGCCGGGGGCCGCTGGGGGGCACCACTGGGCAGGTCCCAGTGGTGGTCACTGTCCTCGGGGCCAGCGAGGGCCGGATGCTGCACCTAGCAGCCGAGGACAGACGCGCCCGGGCGCCCACCTCAGCGGAGCGCTCGGCAGGGTCCTGGGGTCAGCCACACTCGGGGGCGGGCGGGCAGAGCCTGCTTAGTGTCTGGAGAAGACGGCCCGGGGTGCCGTCGGGGTGCGGCTGAGCGGGTCAGAGGGGAAGGGGGCGCGGGCGGGCTCCCAGCCTTCGGAGCACCGTCAGTGCCACCGGATGAGCCCTTAAAACTGGCTCCGATGGTGGATCTTGGTGTGCTTTCCCCGCCGCGGGGGAGGGGGCGGACGACTGGGCCGCCCTGTCCACGGCCAGCGGGGGGCGGGCTTGCAGGGCTGTGTTCCTGCCAGCCGGACACCTCGCACCCCGGCGCCCACCGGGTTGCCCAGGCCGGTTTCCCTTCCCCTTCCCGAGGGAGCGCTGCTCACCCGGGGCCAGGGCGCCTGCCGGCCTCACCTCCCATGAGGAGTCGCCTGCCCAGGCCGGTGGCCTCCCCAGGCTCTGGCTCTCCCCCCAACCCCCGCCGCCCGAGCTTGTTCCCTGGAACGCAGAGCAGGCTCACCCTCGAGCCAGGGTGGCCCGTGGGGACCAGGACGGGGTCAGCCCAGGGCTCTGAGACCGCGTACTCTCGAGAGTGGCGGCTGCTATTGGGGTGTCCTGTCCCCTCTCTGGAGGCCCCCCCTTCCCTGTCTCAACTTTCTGCCTTCTCCCTGGTGTCACTGTGTCTGCGACCCCGCTTGTCCTCTGTCCCCGCCCTGGAGAGGGCACGTCCGTCTGCTTCAGGCACCGCAGCACCATTGGGCATCAGGAAACTGCCTCTTTATGTAGGCTGAGGCCATGGCCTAGGGGGTTATGGGAGTTGTCCCGGAAGCGCCCTGCAGGTGAAGTGCCCTGGGGCAGGCAGCTCCACAGTGGACCCCCAAGGGGCCTGCCATGGTCTCCGCCCCCCAGCAGGTGGCTCCTGCAGGCAAGTGGGTGTCGCCCTGCCCCAGGGCCTCAGAATCCTGGGGCCACAGATCACTTCCGGAAGGCCCACAGACCAGCCTGCAAGGGAGATAAGGCCGCAGGGGAGGCTAGGTGCCCTTTGGCCCACTTTCTACAGCCGGGCCAGACCTGAGGCAGAGACCAGGCTGACGTCTGGCTTCCCTGCCTCCTGCTAGCTGCTCCCTCGGGAACCATCCTGTCCGCCTTGGATGGACCCGGGTTCGCGCGCTGCAGCCTGGGAAGGGATTCTGAGAACGGGTGCACCAGACAGGGCACTAGCGGGCAAATGGGCCCTTCTTATCTCCCTAGCTGGTCCACAATCCTCTACTACCAGCACCCATGGGTGCTTTGTCCACCTTTGCCATGGCATCCCTTGAGACCCCTCCTCTGGACAGGGTCCTGCCCTTCCGAGCACCAGTGAACGCTCAGGCTGGCCCCCTGCCACCTGCACAGAGAAGACATGGCAGGCAGCACCTCTGGTCCCTGGGGCCCCTCCAGCAGCCACTGCGCTGGTCCAAGGCCGGCACTCTCTGGCCCCGGTGCAGTCCCCGCCCTGCCCACCCACCCCTCAGCCCGTCTCGGCCACAGGTGCCTGTCCCACGCGGGGCCTGGACCACGGCGCCTCCACACCCACAGGGCGGCGCCCCTTCCCTAGGCACCTGGTCCTGGCAGCACCTGGATGTCGGAGCCAGGTGGTCACTGACACTCTCCTGGCTCCGCGGGGAGCTGTGTCTCTTCAAAGTGCAGGTTTTACTCTTACTCCCAGGTGAAGGGAGAGGCTGGAGTGGAAAACGTCAGGCTGATCTGTGGATGAGCTGAAGTCAGGACAGAGCCCGTAGACTGGAAGTTTCAGGGAACAGCTGATAAGCGCCCTCAAGGCCACAGGCACCCTGATTCATGCATTCCCAGCTGGCTGTACCCCTTGCTGTGGACAATAAACACTCTGTTGCCTAATTGCTCGGGGCTCAGACTTCGGAGAGATCTCCAGGGCTGCCAGCGTGAATAAAGAACTTAACCTTCTCTCTGCGCTGCCTGGTTCCCTGACAGAACCCCGCGGTAACAGGACAACAGGCCCCCGACAAATCACATCATCCAAACTCAGTACCTACCTCGACCTGCCCCGCTGACCTTTAACCCCGCAGCATGGAGCTCCCCTGGCACTGCACGGGGTGCACCCAGGATAGACGGGGGTCCACAATCATTCCCCCATCTGGGAAGAACCCCCACCTGTGTGTCTCCCGAGCTCCTGGCTGCCCATGACACCCTCACATGCACTCAGTCGGCTGTTCCTTCACCACTCGCTTCCCCTGGGGGGGAGGGAGACGCCCTACCACGGGGGGGGGGGGCGGGGGGGGGCAGAGGTGGGGGTGGGATCACGGGGGGCTCTGTTGTGCTTTCCAAGTGAAGGTGAGCAGATAACAGGCTCGGACAGTGACCAGGGACTGTCCCTGGCTGCCAGGGCTGCACCCTAAGGGGACTAAGGCAGAAGCCAGGCCCGAAAGCCAGAGCCCCAGAAGGAGGCCATGGGGATGGGCTGAGCAGGAATTGGCTGACCCTGGAAGAGGCGATGCCGTGGGTCAGCAAGCCCCCAAGGGGCTGTAGGACATGGAAGGTGGACACCCCTGGGCAGCTGAGGGTGCTGGGAGGCAGCCTGGACCAGCTGGGCCCTGCCCCGCTCCACAGGGGCCCTTGTGTCCTCAGGCACAAAACAGATGAAATAATTCCCTTGCCGGTGAGTTCGAGCCAGGGCCGCCTGCACTCCGTGCTCACTCCCTGCCCCCATACCCACAGGTGCCCACAGACTCACACTTAGCACCCTATTAGGTCCGACCCACTCACAAGTCCTCTGTGAGACCCGGTGGTGCCAGGCGGTCAGCAGTCACTGGACACTGGGCATCTGCAAAGGGACAAGTGGCCGACTCGCTCAGAGCAGGCGGCGAGCTGGGCCCCGGCCCAGTGTCACAACAGCAGGGCCAACGGCAGAGCCCACCCAGAGAGTATAAAGGCACAGAGTTCCCACATCTACAGAGGCAGGAAAGAGCTGGCATTTTCTAGAAACCATCCATAGGGTGGTCACCTCAGAGAAGAGGAAAAAGGTTGCCAGAGATGGCCGACAACGGCCGCTCCTGGAACCCAAGCTCTTTGTAGTAAGAGAAAATAACGGCAGGGGGTTTTGGCCAGGGATGCCCTCTCGGCTTCCAGAAGCATCCGAGTACAACTCCTAAGCCCCAAGTCAAACAAAACCCAGCTGGGCGCAGCCAGGAGCAGAGCTACTGAAAAAAATCCCAGTGAGTGAAATGTCCAAAATCTTGACTTTGTTCAATGATTCATACATCGAGCAGCGTTCAATCTCAGGGCCCCAAGGAGCCCACAAAATGGGCTTTTCTAGGCAGAAGGAGCAGTCACGGGAAGATGGGAGAGCCTTGTGCTGGCCGGGCTGCTCTCCCCTACGGACGGTGGGGACGTATCAGGTGACCTGGCCGATGCTGGCCAGGTCATTCCAGATGGACTGGTTTAAGATTCCATTCCTGGGAGAGTTGAAACCGTAATTAAGTCTTGGCTTGGGGATATGGGACTAAGCACAGATGACTCCATTCCAGGCCTGTCATCTCCTCTTTGAACTAGACTTGTTAAGTAACTCACAGCACAGCCACAGCGTGGAGTATTACGCAGCCGGTAAAAGGAATTAGGTAACGACAGGCAATGCTATAGGTGCCCGGGCACTCGCCATCCCAGGACAGGGCCACCACACCCTCCTGCAGGTCGAAGGGCCTGTGGGCATTCTCCCGTCCCACAGGCCGGGCAGGCTGGCTGTGCTGCACGGTCAACTCATGAGCTCTCAGGCGGGAGGCTGGGCACCGGGGCACTGGGGCAGGTGCTGGGATGTCACCCGGGGAGTCCCCTGGGACTGGGCCTTGGGAGCCCGGGCTGGGGACCTGTTCCTCACACCCTTGGTCTTGCTTTCCCTCCTTCTTGTCTCACTTCCCCCTCCCGGACAGAGGTCCCGGGACCATCTGCCCCAAAGTTGTCTTGACCTGAGGACACGTGGGCGCTGTAGCCAGGCCCAGAGGAGGGCGGTGATGGCCTTGGTGGCTTCTTTTCTAAAAAGCTGCCGGCAGAGGTGCGGGCTTGGCTCTCCCGTCTGCCAGAGCAGGGGTCCATCCTGGACGTCATGTTCCCCTGAGGTAGGGGGTTTCCCTACTCAGTGATCCCTGGAACTTGCAGCAGGAGCTCCTGGGACGGGCCATCTGCCTGCTGAGCAGGGGACAGCCGCCAGTGCTGGGCAGTCAGTCCCTGGACCGCTGGTAGAAAGTTCCTCCCGCTCATCGCACATTCAGGTGGGCGCTGGGGGGTTCCTAAGGACCCTAAGTTAAGGGGTTCATTCCCTGAGTGTCTTTCTCTAGTTCCTGCTTCTCCATTGTGGCACTTTTCTCTTTCTAGATCTTTCCAAGATATCCCTTCCTCAGGAACTGCAGCTGGACTTATGTTCAGAGATGACAGCCCCCGCCCCGTAATTTTTTATCCTGATGGGCAGATCCTATGCAAGATGATTCAGAATTACAGTGGCCCCTTTGGGCCCCACTAAATGTGCAAAAATTGTCTTCTTGTGCACTGATCTCGTAAACCGTAGACTTAGAAATCAAACAAATTAAAGGGGACAGACACATTTAATTGATATTTACAAGCCTCCACGAGACACGTTAAATAACAAAAATGCAACCAACTTCATTTTGAAGGTTTAATTAGCTGTGTTAAAGGATTCTTGGATCGGCAACTAGACGCTACACACAACTGTACAACGGAAGGATTTTAGTCGGAGAGAAGGTGGGGCCACAAGGTCAGAGCAAAAGAAGAGGGACCCTCCAGGCTGTCGTTTTCATTAAAAGTTGATGTTTTGAAGATGAAGAATTCTGGTTGACGTATGTAATTAAAACGAGTGGCACTGATAAGAGAATTGTTTCTGTATGTGAGGAAATAAGGTGTGTGCTTTCAAGAGAAGACAGACGCGACACTTTGCTGAGAACGGAACAAAATTTCGTTTTGTGATCCGGTGACCTCAGAGTGGGAAAGAGGGAAGAAGTGAGACAAAATCAAAACGTGACAGAGCAGAGCCCCACGCCTGTGTGGCGGGGCGTGCACCACACCTGCACCTGGGCTACAGGGGGACCTTACAGGGGCTGCGGTCCCCCGTGCATCATCATTGACCCAGACGGCTGTTAGGGGACGCACGCCCATGCACAAGGAGATTTGTTGTGTGGAACCAGCTCACCTGATAATCGAAACAGGCCCATGACCCGCACGTGCTGGAGACCCAGGAAAGTGTGAATCCAGCCCAAACCCGAAGGCCCCAAACCCAGGCGCACCCCCACCCCGATCTCTGGTTTTGCCAGTCTCCACCCACCAAGCATCTTCCTGGGAGGAAGTGGGGGTGTGTCTGAGCTCACATGCCAGGATAAAATCCAGCAGAGGCCTGGCAGTAAATGGAAGGCCTGGGAGCACAGAAGTTCCAGGAGGAGACACAGGAGCGCGTCTTTAGAACACTAGAGTGGGGCGGGCGGCGGGGTGTGAGGGGGGGTCCCCGGTGGCGCAGCGGTTGAGCACTGGGTTGCGAAGCTGCCCGCAGCCTCTGCAGTGCCGGTTCGATCCCCGGCTGCTCCCCGGCCACTGGAGGAGGGTCCCGCATGGCGCGCAGACCTCTCCTGCCGCCCGCTGCTCCCCTCAGCGGTGTCCTTCGGTCCTTCTGCCTGCTCTGCTCCCCGCTCTGGCTCTGGTGAATCCTCTCACCCTCCCGCGCTTCTGACTACCCAGTGCTTGTATAAATAAATGAATGAATGAATGAATGAATGAATGAAACACTAGAGGGGGGACAATTTTCTCTGAGTCAAATTCAGAAGCCATCAAAGAATAAATCCGACGATATAAAAAAAACCTTCATAAAAAAACAAGTAAACAGACAAACGGCTCGGCCAGCGGGGACATGCACCCCCAAACCGTGCACAGTCCTCCCAACCTCGACTGGCTATATGAGAACTGCAGGTGATAAGAGGTGCTCTGAGGATATGGACACCTTTCTGCCGGAGGGAGCCTATGATGGTCAGTAGCCAAAAAATGGAAGGAAGCGGGGCGGGGGGCGGGTCCCTAGTGGCGCAGGGGTTAAAGTCTCAGTGCTATCACCAGCCACCACGGCCTGAGTTCGACCCCCGGCCACGGAGCTGACCACATGGCGCAGCAGACCTCTCCTGACTCGCCCGCTGCTCCCCTCAGCAGTGCATTTCGGGAGAGCCACCTGTTCTGTTCTGCTCCCCACTCTGTTTCTGGTGAATCCTCTGAACGCCCCTCCCCCCAGCCCCATAGCTCGGGCCTACACCCAACTCCTATATGCATAAATAAATAAAAATAAATCTTTAGAGGCCTCCCTGGTGGTGCGAGGGGTTAAACACCGCACTATGAAGCAATCCACAGCCTCTGCAGCACCAGTTCAATCCCCAGCTGGCCAGGGAGCAACCACATGGCGCAGCAGACCTCTCCTGTCTCCCCGCTGCTCCCCTCAGCAGTGTGTTTCAGTCTGTCTGCCTGTTCTGTTCCTCATTCTGTCTCTGGTGAATCCTTTCACCCCCACCCCGCATCTCTGGCCTGTACCTCGGTTCTTGTAATGAAGAAATGAATCTTTAAGGAAAAAAAAAAAAAGAACTGTTTTTTGACGTAAACTATGAAAAGATCACAACTGAGTAGGCGAGTGTCCGAGCAGCACACTGGAGAGGAGACGCAGCAGTCCTTGGATTTATGCAAAGCCTTACAGAGAATGACAGACACGCACATTAAAAGCACACTAAGATGTCACGTTTCATTGTCAGGCTGGGGAAACCCACACTCTGTCCCACACTTTTGGTGAGACCCTGTGCCAGCACACCCTCACACGGGCCGAGAGCAAATGGGGCCATGGAGGGAATGTGGGCCAATTCCAGGTGTCCAAGGAGTGGTGGAGGGGCAGGTATGTGGTGAAACACTGACCCAGCTGTGTGGGTGAGGGTGTTGCCAGCTGAGGGAACACCTGACTCCACACACTAAGAAAGCCGATTGTCCTCCCTAACGCACGCAGGTGGGCCTCACCCAATCCGTTGAAGGCCTCAGGAAAACAAAAGGGCGAACCTCCCTTGAAGAAGAGGAACTCCTGCTGCCCCACTCCTTTGGCACTGGGACATCCGTTGCTCTCCTGCCTTGGGAGTCAAAGACAAACATCGGCTATTTGGGGGGATCGAGTCCGATGGTCTTTGAAATGGAAGTACCCCTGCAGGTCCCAGGTTTTCAACTTGCCTCCTACAAACTTTGGGACCTGTCCATCTCTGTCTCTGTAACTATCTGAGCCAACGTCTTATACTCAGTCTACCTTATATTGCATTACATTATACTTCACTATGTTACAAGATACATATGTATACAGCGTGAGCCGCAACAACATTCTGTAGATCACAAGTCCCTGCTGCCCGGTGGCATCCCAGCCACCATAGCCTGCAGCCTGGCACAGCTCTCTGCCAGGTCTCATGGTAGCACCCTATGCCTGATTTATTCTTTTTTTAAAAAAAAAAAAGATTTTATTTATTTATTTACCTATTTATTTATGCATACAAGAGCTGAGGTATAGAAACTCAGGGGGGTGAGAGGATCCACCAGAGACAGAGCGGGGAACAGAACAGGTGGATCTACTGAAATCCACTGCTGAGGGGAGCAGCAGGGGACAAGAGAGGTCTGCAGCGCCATGTGGGTAGCTCCCGGGCGGGGGATGGAAGCTGCGGACAGCTTCACGGTGCTGACGCTTAACCCCTTGCCCCATGGGAGCCCCATGCCTGATTTAGTCTGTCTTGTTTTGCGCATCATGGCCCCTAAGTGCACAAACCATACTGCTGTTTCATTTGCACAATAGTGCAATTGTCTAAAAATGCGTTTTTCAAGACTCTCCCCAGTGAACGGACACCTCCAGCTCTCCACTAGGTAGCTGGGACACCTGCTGTTTGTTTCTCTGAAGAGCCCTCCCTAGCAGAGGCCCTTCAGTTAACACAGCCACACAGTCTGCACATGGCCTTGGCCCCTGGCAATGACCGGTCCGACAGCCCTCGCTATGTGAAGACTGGCAGGCTGGAAAGTGACCTTTACGCAGTTATTCACCGCAACAGTGTTTATAGAGCCAAGACAAGAAACACCCCAGGTGTCGCGGGGAACAAATAAACAGTGCGGGGGGGGGGGGGGAACAAATAAACTGTAGTAAAACAAGCCATAGGATGGGACACTGTGTCCTCTGTGGGGAATGTTAAACAAGGAAGCTCTTGATTGTGCCAAGGAGAATCACCCCAAGATGCACATGTCAGCTTTAAAGAAAACAAACAGAGCAGAGATCTGTATCCAGGCTTCCCTTTACACAGGAAAGAAGGAAAAGGCGCATTCGTGTTGGTTTTGTTTGTATTTTCTGAGGAAAGCGCTGCAGGGGTAGCTGAAGGAACTAGTAAGAATGGAGGTCAAATGGGGCAGAGGCGGGAGTAAGACTTTTCTCAAAATAAATTAAAAAATAACAGTATTATAAAAAATCAATTAAAAGACTTTCTCCTAACGTTTTTATATCGCTTTGATACCTGAACCATAGAATTTCAACATAGCCTCTGCTCAGAAAATCCAATACCCTGACTCACCCACCTGCAACTACTTGTCCCCCAGCTCGTAGCTGCTGGGCCACCCAGGGGGAATCTTTTGCTCTGATGGTGCTTCCTGCCCTAGGAGAGGTCTGGCCCGGAGCAGGTGCTCCAGGAACACATTTGGGGTGAACGACTTGAGAAAAACCATGAAGAAAGTAAAACAGCAGGGAATGCGTGCCATCAGGAACAGCTTGTTCAGGCGGTGGAATACCATACAGCCGTTAAAAAGGACGGTCTAGACTGAGAGATTCCCAAAACACACTGGGGGTGGGGGGTGGATTCCAGAACGACCCCTCTGCTGTTTGCAAGGGATCCCTAACACACTACTAAGCCTTTCTGGGTCTACATAAGGGCTGAGGCAGGCGAGACACCCGTGGCAGCGCCAGCAGCTCCCTCACCGGTCCTTGCAGCGGGGGCGGGACGGGAGGGTGACGGGACCGGGTCCTGCACGCACTTTCCACTCACTCCCAAGAGGCCTCGTGACCCGCAATGAACGTGAACTCAAGAAAAGCTGAAGGGGCGCGACTCCTGGATGGAGCCGGGGCGCAGGCCCGCGCAGGGGGTGCGCGGAGGGGGGGAGGGGCTCGGCGGCCACCCCCGCGGACTGCGTCACTGTGAACACTTGGGGGCCCCAGCCGCGGCCCCGAGTCCACTCAGGCGCGGGGCGCTGCAGGCCCGGGGGGCGCGCGGGAGGGGCGCGCGCTCGGAGCCCCGGGTCTGGGCGCCGCTGGCCCGAGGGTCTCCCCGCGGCCCGCCGGCCCCCCCCCCTGGGCCGAGGCCCCCCGCCCCCGCCCCCGCCCCCGCCCCCGCCCCCGCCCGCGGCCGCGGCTTTCCCGGGGTGGGGAGGGCGGCCCGGGGGCGGCTCCGGCTCCGGCCCCGGCTCCGAGCGCCCCCCCCCGTCCCGCCCCCCCCCGCGCGCCCCGCTCCCCCCGCGCGCCCCGCCCCGCCGCCAGGCGTCCCCCGGCCGGCCCGCGAGCCCCCCGCCCGCCGCCGCGCGCGGGGCCCCGACTCACCCGGCCCCGGGAGGCGCCTGGGCCGGCGGGGAGGGGGCCCGAAGCCCGGGGGAGGGCGAGACGCCCCCCGCGCGCCCCCCCGCCCCCCGCGCGCCCGCCCCCGCCGGGCCCGGCCGGCCGCCGCGTCCTTCCGGAGAGGCGCGTCCCGGCCGCGGCGAGCCCCGCACCCCCGCGCCCCCGCCGCCCCGCCGCCCCGCCGCCCCGGCCCCCCGGCCCCCCGGCCCGGCTCCCCGCGCCCTCCCCAGGCCGAGGCCCAGCGGCCTCGGGAGCTTCGGGCGCCCCGCGCGTCCCCGCCAGCCCCCCTCGTTCCCGGCGGCGGGCGCGGGCTTCGGACCCCCCGGCGGGAGGGCCTCGGGGGCGGGCCCTGTCGGGGCGCCCGGGCCCCAGGAGGAGGCCGGGGCGCTCCAGCGGGGGGGCCGGGCGCGGGGGCCCCGCTCCCGCCCGGGGGCGCCGGGGCTGTGGGGACCGGGGGGCGCCTGTGCGGGGGGCTGGGGGGGCCGCACCCGCCGGCTCCTGGAGCGGGGCCGCGGGGCGCGCCCAGAAAGGGGAGCCGCAGACGGGCGGGCGGCGGCGGGTGCCAGGCGCGGAGGAGGGGCCGCGCGCGGTTCGGCCTCTTCTCAGGGGAATGTCCCGGAAACGTCCTGGAGCCGGGCCGGGCCGGGCGGCACCGCCGAGTGCGGAGCGACGCCTCCGGGCCGGGCTGGAAGCGGGACTCGGGGCGCCGCGCCAGGCCAGGGGCCCGCGCCCCCACCCCGGCAGGCGCCGCTGCGTGGCCCGGCCCCGGGCCCGGGTGCTGACCGTCGGCCCTCCTGGCACTCAGCCCGCAGCTGGGCGGGGACGGGGGAGCCGGGCAGCGGGAGGGCCGGGCCGACCTGGCAGCCGAACAATGGAGCAGATGCCCAGAGGCGGAGAGGGCGAGGAGCAGGCGGAGGAGCCAGAGCCGGGCCGGAGGCTGGCGGCCCTCTGCCCTCTGTCCGGCCCGTGGGCGGCGGGTGGCAGGTGGCGGCGCGCAGGTGTCGCCGGCAGGCCCAGGCTGGGCCCAGGCAGCTGGGCCGGGAGACCTGCCAGGCCCGGCCAGAGGGAAAAACAGAGACGGTGTTAAAAAGTTAACCAGAGCTTCAGGACGGTGACACCCAGCGCAGAGGGTGAGCCCCAGAGGGTGAGGCCCAGCACCTTCTCACGGCGGGCGGGGCTGCAGCCGGCACCTCGAGGGGCTCAGCTCTGTCTGCCAAGCGAGGGAACAAAGATCGGGCCAGGCTGGGCTCGCAGCCCGCTTGCTCCGAGGATGATGGCGGCCCACACGGACACGCTCAGCAGCCACGAGCATCAGGGGACCCATCAAAGTTCTCATTTTCCCTCATCAGCGATTTACTGCTTTTTTTGACATACAAATATAACCCCCGCCCCCATTTTTCTTTTCTTTGTGGCCCCAATTTGCAGGCTCCCCAAACTTGACTCCTCCTCTGGGTGGGAGACTCGCCCGCAGAGCAGCACAGGGAAGCACGTACGCCAAGGCCTTTCTCAGGAAGGGGGCCTCTGATGAGGATTTGGGGAGCATATTGGGGTGCCAGCCTGGCAGGTGGGGGCTCACAGGGGAGCCAGGCAGGGGACAGCGGCCAGAGGCTTGGAGTCACAGCGGGGAGTGGGCAGAAGGGATGGGGGGTCATGTAAGAGCAGCTCCCAGGAGCGAGGAGAACCTGCACAGGTGACTCCCAGGTCACACGAGGAGAGGGTTCCCGGGAGGGGGCTGGGGCAACAGTGAAATCCCCAAGGATGGGGCTGGGGACTGGCAGGTGCCCTGCTTGTTGGTGAGCTTCGAAGGGGCAGTGCCGACCCAGAGGAGCCCCGCGGCGGCCACTATGCAGCACGAGCGCAATACAGGCTTAAGAGTTTTTTCAGGCACCTGCAGGCCACCTGTCAAGACGCAGTTCCCCAAGTACACATGGTCCCTCCCAGCCACCCTGGCGCTGTCCTTGACCCTGCCAGATTTGACACATCTCAAGAAAACCTACAGGTGCCGGCCAGGGGCTGGACACAGGTCCCAGCCTCCCTGAGGGCCTGCCCAGCCCCCAGCCCCCAGGCGCCGGCTTGTTTGCTTGGAACCTGGGACAGTCACTGACTTCAGAGCCTCACGGAGACCTGGCTCTCGGAGCTGTCTGGAATCGCGCCCCGCGTCTCCCCATATTATGTTTTCAAAACCATCAAACCGGGTCTCCCTTGTGGCGCAAGGGGTTACGTCTCAGCACTGTGAAGCTGTCTGCAGCCAATGCTCGATGCCCAGCCCAGGAGCTGACCCACAGGGCGCAGCAGACCTCTCCTGTCCCCCCACTGCTCCGATTTCAGTAGATCTGCCTCTGCTCCCCACTCTGTCTCTAGGGAAGCCTCTCACCCTCCACACCTCTGGCCTACACCCCAGTGCTTCTATACATAAATAAATAAATCTTTTTTAAAAAAGTCAAAACCAACAAACAGGAAAGAAAGACTTATCTGGGATGGCAAATATTAGGTCCAATGACGGTTATATGCGCTGCTGTTCAAATACATCTTCTATTAATCACTTTAAAAAAGTCCTTTCGCCCTGGGGGGACCTCGCCGCAGCTGTTTGTCTGCTAGTAGGGCCTTCTTCCCCCTCGGGTATGAACAAGAAGGGCCTGCAGGGACAAGCAGGAGTCAGGGGACACAGGCCACGAGCACAGGAACAGTGGGAGGCTGGAAGGCAAACCTGCACCCCCATCCAAAGCCAGACTCCTGGGGTGTTTGCTGCTGCGGTAAGGGTCACGGAAACTGTCCTCAGGTGGCCAGCGTGCTCCTCTCTCAGCCCTTCGTATTTCCGGCCTTTGCAGGTCTTTTTTTTTTTAAGATTTATTTTTATTTATGCACACAAGAACTGGGGTGTAGGCTAGATGTGAGGGAGGTGAGAGGACTCCCCAGAGACAGAGGAGGAGCAGAACAGGCAGATCTACTGAAACACACTGCTGAGGGGCGCAGCGGGGAGACAGGAGAGGTCTGCTGCACCATGTGGGTCAGCTCCCTGGCCGGGGATCTTCAGTGGCTGTGGAGCGCTTCATATCGAGTCTTAACCCCTGCACCACCAGGGAGGCCCTGTATTTGTTCTATTTTTAACAGCACAAAACTGATTAATATCCTACAGGGCCATAACCCCACAGCATTGGTGAATCATTTTATTCCCACTGGCAATAACTCTTTGCATTTCTGCTGCACAAAAACCCATGTCATGGCACAGGGTGTGAGCCTGGTCAAAGAAAGACTCCCGGGCTTCCCCTGGTGACGCAGCGGTCGAGCGCTGGGCTGTGATGCTGCCCGCGGCCTCTGCAGCGCCGGTTCGATTCCCGGCCACTGGCGAGGGTCCCGCATGGTGCACAGACCTCTCCTGCCATGCCCACTGCTCCCCTCAGCAGTGTGTTTCATCAGTCTGCCTGTTCTGCTCCCCACTCTGGCTCTGGTGAATTCTCTCACCCTCCCGCACTTCTGACACCCTCCAGTGCTTGTATGAATAAATAGGAAGAAAGGAAGGGAGGGAGGGAGGGAGGGAGGGAGGGAGGGAGGAAGGAAGGGAAGGCTCCCCTGGACCAAGCTCCCCCAGACCTAACAGTGATCCAAGGGAAGACATGCACAGGGCTTCACGGCAGCCTTTTTTGCCCAACTTATGACATCTGGGCCATTCCTCCTGAGCTATGTGGTCAGCGGTCTGTGTGCAGGCCTTGGAAAGTCCCCGGCTGAATTACTGCTGTCATGTGTGTGTGTGTGCGTGCATGTGCGTATGCACGCACGCGGGGTGTGTGTGTGTGTGAGTGCGCGTTGTGTCTGGGAAAAAGGGTTTGTAGCTGCTCCAAAACAAGGCTCACCCAAGGGCACTTGAACATCTATTTGACTTTGTTCAGGGTTCCCTGAGGGTGCTGCGTCCCATCCGGTCAGCAGGGGTAGTCTGGGGGCTGCACAAAACGCGGGTTTTTATACTCAGAAAGAGGGTGTGACTAGGGGGCTATCTAGCAGGAGAAGAGTCTCCCTTAGGGGAGCAGCTCACCTGCTCCAGTCACTGGGACTGGTCAGGATTACCGGGGCGAGGGGTGCGCTTGCAATGTGTCACCTGGTGAGTGCCGAGGTGGTGACTTGGGTTTAGCACAAGCGACTCCATTTAGACTCTTCCTTTCTTTACATTGTCACCAGCTTTGCAGAGGACCCTTCACTCCCCCAACCCAAAATTTAGAAACTGTTAGCTCATGTCCTTCTCCTCCAATGTGTACCTGAGCACAGACACTGTCTGCCCAAGCTCCCAGGGGCTAAAAGGAGATACAGGAGGGTGATTCCCGCTCCCCAAAAATGAACATTGAAACAGTGGGTCCAAGATGGTACCACTAACGCCAAGCCCCAGGGCACTCACCTCCTGGCCTTACTGTGCTGCCGGCCTCTCCCAAGTGGAAACTTCAACTAGCCACTGAGGAGCTCCCTTGGCTTTGCGGGACTTCATCCTTTTCTTTAGCTAATGACCTCACCCACCCTCTTTCTGACTTTAAAAAACTCCGATTTTGAGCCTCTCTGGTGGTGCAAGGGGTTAAGATGCAACCTATGAAGCTCTCCGCAGCCACTGCAGGAAGCTGACCCACAGGTGCAGAAGACCTCTCCTGTCTCCTCGCTGTTCCCCTCTGCAATGCATTTCAGTAGATCTGCCTGTTCTGCTCCCCACTCTGGCTCTGGTGAATCCTCTCACCCTCCACACCTCTGGCCTGTACCCCAGTTCTTGTATGCATAAATAAACAAATCTTTTTTTAAAGATTTATTTATCTATTTATACAAGCACTGGGTACAGTCAGAAGTGCGGGGCGGGGGGGGGGGTGAGAGAATTCACCAGAGCCAGAGCGGGGAGCAGAACAGGCAGACTGACGAAATACACTGCTCAGGGAGCAGCGGGCACGCCAGGAGAGGTCTGCACGCCATGTGGGACCTTCGCTGGTGGTCCCCCACTGCAGAGGCTGCAGGCAGCTTCGCAGCTCAGCGCTCAACTGCTGCGCCAGAGGGGAGGCCCTAAATAAATAAACCTTTAAAAAAAAAAACAACCTTCCATTTTCTATGACTTCCTGCCTTTCTCCTTGGCGATGACGCCCATTCATGGACCCTTGAATAAAGCCAACTCGTTCTTTAAAATTAACTCAAAAAAATAAAATTAAAAAAATTAAATTAACTCGATTAGAAGTGGGTAAGCAGGGGTGAGGCATGGGGTGGGAGTAGGTTGGAAGGGGGAACAAGGGATGCTGATGGGTGTTTTAATTTTTTTTAAAAGAACTCAAAGGAAATTTGTTGTGACCACACAGGACTTTAGTGATCGTAGAAACAGCAGAAAATAAAGCAAACAAACTCAGTGGGGTTTCTGTTACTCACCGAGTGCCTCTGCCCTCCACGAGGCCCGTGTCCAGGCGTGCCCGCATGGCTATCGGCCTGTCCCAATGGTGCTGGGCCCGCCTGGAAGCTCAGGCCCGGCCAGGGCGCACCCTCTCCAGGGGGGCTGGGCTGCTGGGGGCTTCAGACACGACTGAGATTGGAGGAGGGGATACAGTGGTCTTGGGTGATTCGGGCCTTTCCAAGAAGCCTTGAAGACATGGCGCGTGTCTCTGCAACGGCCCCGCGCAGATGAGAACGCAGCTTTCTGCCTCTTGCTGGCGGCACAGCGGCTCTCAGCAGTCAGTGTGCTGCCAGTTGGATATTAAATGCGGGGGGCTGGGCTTGGGGAGCAGCCTGAAGGATTGAACGCACCTCGTACAGATCTTAAGTTTCCGCGTGCAATCGTGCACGGGTTTCTGATTAATAAACGAAGAAATAAGTTGTTTTCCATGAACTGTTACTGTCTATAGACAAAAGCTTTTAAAACATGGGCCCCTAGAGAGAAAATAATCATCACAGTGAAGAGGTGGTGGTGGCCCCCCCACAAGGTGAAACGCACCACTTGGGCAAGTGGATTGTTTTAGGCTGAATGAGACTCACATCGAGCTTTTAGCCCCCGCCCTGCATCCTGCACCGCCCGGAGGGGTGAGACAGGGTGAGGCAGGTCTGCTCTGGAGCTCTCAAGGGGCTCGTGCCCCTGGATGTGAACTCGGTGTGGCGGGCCCAGGGGAAGCAGCAAAAGCTGTTAGTTCAAATTCCTTTCTTCCTGGTTGTCTTCAGCGGGGCCTGCAAACACACGGCGGTGGCATCTTCCTGTGAGTTATCTTCTTTCCCTCCAAGCCCGGGTCTCTGCCCGCCTCTCCTCAGGCCAGGAAGACCTATGTTGGCATCAAACAAAAGGCCTCCGTGATTCCACCAGCGAAGTGGGTCTAATGGGAACAACCGGAAAAGGCCAGCTGGTGAGGCGTCCCCAGGCGACGCGCAAGGCCGTCACCCTAATCAAGTCAGCACCCCCTTAAATAGCCCAAGGAGGGGCTGCTGGGGCCTCTTCCCTCTGCTGGTGCCAGTGGTGGGGGAGGCAGTACCACTCCCCGATCGGAGAGCCGGGCTTGGGGTGGGGGGGGTCTGGGGTTTGCACGTGGAGGACAGTGTCTTCCAGCTTCATTTAACAGGGTTTCTGTGCATTAGTTTCCCCACATGCACACCCCCATTGAGCCTCGCTATTTTCAGCATCTTCGTGGCTGCATAGATTTCCTGTCTGTAAGGAAGGTTTCCCGATTCATCCGGCTGAGCTTAACTTGATCACTGATCACCAGGAGGAATCTAGAGCGGAAGGGGCCAGCTCCCCGCCCCCGCAGCAGGCAGGTGGCAAGGAGCACAGAGCCCATGCAGCTCTCCCGGCCCCGTGGGCATTGCTCTGCCAAAACTGTCACCTATGCTGTTGCACCCAGATGCCCTGCATGCACCTCCAAGCAGGGCCACGGTCTGTTCTTTCTCCCGCTGCCGCTCCTCCCTGGGACGGCGGAACCGCGGCAGCCTGTCTGCGCTGCCCTCCAGGGGCCTTCAGATTATTTCTGGGTCTCGGCACCTGGAGGGAACCTTCTGGAAACACCCCCCTGCGCCTGTGAGCTGGTGCGCGCTCATTGCTCTGGGGTGTGCTCGCCGGGACGGAGGGCAAGGACGACGGGCCTGTGGGGCCAGGGTCACTGGGGCGAAGGGCTCGCTGGCCACAGTCCCGCTGGGCGCCCGCTCCGGCTGGCTCTGCGCTGGCTTCCCCCGCTTCATTTTGTGTGCAACACCCGGTGGGGCGGACCCAGCAAATACCACCCCCACGCGTGGGACTGCCACCAGCCAGCGCCCGCAGGGGCGCAAGGATCAAGATCAGAGGGAGAGGCGAGCGCAGGAGGCCAAGGTGACCCGGCCCCCATGGGAAACACCAGTGAGTTCCAAAAAAGCTCACACTTTTGGATCAGAACCTGCTGGGAGCTGCCAACGGGAAATGTGGCGGACGGGCGGCTGGCAAGCAAGAGCCGCAGACTGCGTGCTGCCGGCCAACGCAGGCCGCAAGTGTCCTTTACCTTAGGTGGACGGTGGCGACGCAGCGCGCCTTTAGAAAGAGAGTCCTTACCTTTGAGAGATTCGGACTCAAGAACATGTGGACAAAATGCTGGCATTTCTGGTTTGCTTTGAAGAAACCAGCAGTGGGGGGTTGGGGGCTGGCAGAGACCAAGGATCTGGCTCCAGCTGAATCTCCGAGCTGGAGTTTTGGCTACACAGGGCTTCATGGTGCTGTTCTCAACTGTTATGTGGCTGTTTTTTTTTTTCCCACAAAAAGGTATTTCCAGAGTTAAAATAATTCTTAGTGATGATAAAAACAAGACACGCATTTTAAAACATGTTTTGTGTAAAGCCGCAACAGGCAACAGGGATGTGAAATTCAAACTGGGGAAGGATTTGGAAAAACCAGAGCTTGGGAAAGATTATTCTAGTTTCTGGGGCAGATTCTGGGATACTTTTGGCCCCAAGGCAATTAGGGTGGGCCAGGCCCGCAGCTCCCCAGGGGCCTGCTTCCTTGACTCTTTATTAATAGCCGAGCAGGCGCAGGCTCGGGGAGCAGCGCCCCGGAGACGCGCGGGAGGGGACCGAGGCCGCGGTGGGGAGCCGGGGTGGCCGGCGGGCCTGGCCTGGTTCCCACGGCCCGCGAGCCGAGCCGGCCGCCCCCGCACAGGTGAGCCGGCCCCGGGGCTCCCTCCCGCCGCGCGCCCAGCCCCCGCGCAGCCCGCGGGCGGCCCCGGGGGAGGGAGCGGGGTCCAGGCCGCGGAGCCTGGGAACGCGCGGGGCGCGGGGCGCATCCGGCCGGGCACACACCCCGGGCCGCGCCGAGCGGGGCCGAGCGTGACCTTGGGGCCCGACCTGCACACGCCGGGGTTCAGGGGAGGGCGGGGAGGGCATCTGAGGTGAGGGCGACTGTTCCTCTTCCCAGGCACAAGCCGGGAAGGCTCGTGAAGAGAGGGGTGCGCGTCCCCCCGAGCGGCGCGGCTCCGGGGAGCCCCCCTGCTTCCCGGACCTCGACATCTGCGGGGTCAGGGGTCTGGGACAGCGTGTGGGCTGAGCCAGAAGGAAATCTCGACCTCACAGAAATGAGAATAAAATAAAAACAGAGTGAGGAGCGACTCCTCCATCCCTTTTCCGAGGGGCCAGATGGGGCGCACGGAGGGACACAGCACCGCGGGCCGGGCCGGGCGGCGGGCGTGGGTGGGCACCGAGCGCCCCGCGGGGGAGCCGGACCAGAGGCCGGTGCCGCCCGCCCCCAGGTGCCGCCCTCTGGCCCGGCTCGCACTTCCAAGGCCTCACAGGCACGTCCACCGCCAACACGGCCGGATTCACACCAGCCGCCGCGGGGGGGGGGGGCAAGCATTGGGGGAGGGGCGGGGGGCAGCCCGCGTCAGAGCAGATGCGGAGCCGCCGCAGGGCCCGTGGACCGCCGGCCCCGGCCAGCGCAGACCCGCGAGGGGCGCGCCCGGGACCGCGCGCCAGGCCCGCTCCGCGGCAGTTGCTGGGGGCGGGCCCGGCGGGCGACTTTCGTTTTCTCTTCTGAGCCCGCCCTGCGGGGCGCGCGCGGCCCCCCACTCCCAGCGGGCACCCCGGGGGCCCGTCGCGGGGTCCCGTCTGCGCTCACACAGCGGATGCGCCCGCGCGGCACCTGCTGCTCGCGGGAGCCCCCGGGCCTCCGCCTGGACCTTCGGCACCGGCCGAAATGCCCACCCGGCCCCTCCCGCGCCCGGGAGCCAACGCAAAGCTCCCGCGTGGCCCCGTCCCCGCTCCAGCCGCGTCTCCTCCGGTCCCTCTGAACCTCGCCCAGGCGCCGCCGGGGGGCGTCGTAACCCGTCGGGGCGGAGGCGGCTGAACCCCCTTCGCGGGCGGCCGCCCCGCCTCCTCCGCTGCCGCTCGGGGGCCCGGCCCGGGGCGGCCGACGGGCTGCTGTGCGGGGCGGGCCGGGCGCCAGGGCGCGGCGAGGGCGACCCGGGGGCGAGTGCGCGCGAGCGCCGGGCAGGCCCCGCGCGGCTCCCCGCAGGCCCTCCCGGGCGGCCCCCTGTCCAGACGAGCGGCCGGAGGCGCCCGGGGTGAGGATCCCGCGCCCGGCCCCGTCCCGGTAAACGCCGAGGCGCGCGCGCGGCGCCAGCCTCAGTTTCCCCACCCGGCGCGCTCCCCGGGCGCCCGCCGAGGCCCCGCCCCGCCCCGCCCCGTCCGGGTTCCGCCCACGCCGGCCGAGCCGGGCCCGCCGCAGCCGGGCGCGCAGAGCCAATCCGCGGCGGCCCGCGTCGGTGCACCCGGCCTCGCCCGCCCTCCGCCCGGCGCCGCTCGCGGCCGGCTCCGCTCCCGCCGCCGATCGCCGCCCGGTAAGGCCGCCGAGGCCGCGCGCCGCGGGGCGGGCGGACGGGCACCGCCCTGCGGGCTGCGGCGGAGTCCGGGGGGGCGCGGGGATGGCGGGTCCGGACCGAGGCAGGGGCCGCCGCCGGAACCGGGGCGCCCGAGGAGACCCCGGGATCCCCAGCTGCAGGCTCACAGACACCGGGCACCGGGGGGGCGCGGGCCGCCCCCCCCCCGGCAGCGGATCGGGTCTGGGGCGCGGGGCCGAGGAGACCGGGCCGCGCGCGGGGAGTCCCGCCGGCCGCGGGAGGATGCTCAGCCCGCGGGGCCCCCGGGAGCTCTCCGGCCGCGGCCGGTGGGGCTGCCAAGCCCTTCCCTGCCGCCCGGGTCACCCCGCGCCCGGGACACACCGCGACTGGGGCCGGCTCGAGCATCCCGGCGCGTCCCCGCAGGATGCCCGGCCTCCCGGGCTCTCCGGCCTGGCCGCGGGGCCGCCGGCTCCCCTCGCCCCGGGTCCCACCCACTCCCGGAGCGCGCGCCCCGCGCGGCTGCGGGGCAGATGCTCGGCCCTGGGCGCGGGAGGCCCCCGCCGACCCTGACCCTCCCCTCCCTTGCCCTCCGGCGGCGAATCGAGTCTGGGGGCGCCCCAGGGGCGCGGGCCGGCCCCAGGAGCGAGCCCTCCGGACCCCGGGCCCCAGCGGCGCCGCGGAGCGCGGTGGCTCCCCGGCCCGCGCCCGCCCCCGCAGCGCAGCCGCCCGGACCCGCCCTTGGCACGGGGACGGGGCGCCGCGAGCCCTGCGGGGCGGCGGGGCGGGCAGGTCCCCGGGGCGCGCGCCTCCTCCCCGGCGCGGCGCGAGGTCAAGGGCAGGTGGGCGCGGAGTCCGGCCAAGGTCGCGGCCGGCGCGGGAGGCGGGGGGGGCGGGGGGCGTCACGTGGCCCGGCCGGCGAACTTGGCCCCGACGGCGCGGTCCGGGCGGCCCAGCGGCCGAGCCCCCGGCCCGGCGCCCCGCGAGCGCACGGCCGGCCCCTTTCGCTTTGCGCCCGGCCTCGGGGCCGCGTCTTTATCATGCAAATCGGGGTCGACTTTCGCGAACGCCCAAGGACATAAATAAACAAAGAGGGGCTGAGCTTGGCAAACGGGGTGAAGACTCCCCAGGAACGAAGCGGGGGGCTGCGGGGCCGGGGGCTTCGCGCGCGCGCCGGCCGTCGCGGCGGCCTCCGGCGCAGGGTCCGGTTACGGCGTTTCTGGCGCCGGCGTCCGGTTTCTGGTCATTCCAGATATTCAGGCGCGTTTATTTCCTCCTGAGCCGCGTCCAAAAGACTAAAAAATGGCCGAACCGGCTGGTCCTTCGTGGACGCCCGCCAGCGCCCCCCGCCCGCGCCGTCGAAGCCGGGGTCCGGCCGGGCCGGGACACGGCGCGCGGATGCCGGGGGGCGCGGGTGCTGGGGGCGCGGGGGCGCGTCCCGGCCCGGGGGTGCTGGGCGGCTGCGCCCCGGGGCCCCTCTCCGCGTGTGAGCGGCGGTTTCCTCCCTGCGGCCGCGGGACCCGACCCCGCGCGCGGGGCTCCCCCGGGCGGGCCGCGGGGCGGGGCGGGCGGGGCGGGGGGGCCGCGCCCGGGCGCGCGCGCGGAGGGGGGCGGCCGGGGCGCACAGGCCCTCCCCGCGCAGCGGGCCCCGCGCCCCCGCCGAGGGTCTGCGCTCCGGCGCCCCCGCCCGCCCCGGTCCGCGGACGCACCCCCGGCCGCGCGCCCCTCGCGCCGCCGCCCGCGGGCCGGGCGCGGAGCCCCCGGGCGGGGGCCGGGCCGGGCCGGGCCGGCGGGGGTGGGCGCGCGCTCCGGAAGGGCCCGGGCCCGGCCGGCGGAACAGGATCCGGCCCGGAGCGCCGCGGGGGCGGGGCCCGCCGACCTTTCCCCTACTTTCCGCGGCCGTCACGTGGCCGCGCGGGCGGGGCGCGGGGGGCGGGCGGGGCGCGTTCCGGCGCGCAGGGGGCGGGCGGGGGCGCCCCGGGGCGGGCGGGGGCGCCCCTCGGCGCGCGCGCTGCACCTTGCCCGCCGCGCTTGCTCCTTGCAGGGAAAAATGTCCAGTCACCCGGCGTCACCCCCGAGGACGGGCCGCCCGCGGGGCGCTGGAGCCCCGCGAGAACCGGTGCGCCCCGGGCCTGCCTCGGCGTGACCTCGCGCTCCGCCGTCCTGGGCTTTTTCTGCGAGCACTTTCTGTTGGGACGATGCACTTTCATTTATTTTCTATTTTTTTAAGATTTGTTTATGCAAACAAGAGCTGGGGTACAGGCCAGAGAGGGGGTGAGGATCCACCGGAGACAGAGTGGGGAGCAGAACAGGTGGAGCCACTGAAGGACACTGCGGGGGGGGGGGGGGAGCAGCGGGGAGACCGGAGGGGTCTGCCGCACCATGTGGGTAGCTCCCTGGCCGGGGCTCGAACTCGCGCTGCAGAGGCTGCGGCCAGCGTCATAGTGCGGCGCTCAACCCCTCGCGCCACCAGGGAGGCCGGGGACGAAGCACTTTTAAGTGACACGCCCACGTGCAACACGGAGAAGCCGCGGGGGGGGGGGGGGGCTCGGGGTCAGCTTGGGGTCCAGGAGCCCCGCTGTTTCATCTGTTACTTCGCCCCAGTAAAGAACACTTTCTTCTGTGTCTGATATTTTGTTGCCGTTCGTGAACTTCACCTTTCACCCTAAGTAAATATGGGGTGAACTTTGTCGATTTCACCCTTTACCTGGTGCAAGTAACGGTGGACCCTGGCTCCCAGCAGGCCCAGCCGGGCCAGCCTGACCTCTGGGGCAAGGTGACGGCCGGCGCCTTGGCGCTGCGGAATGTCCACCTCTCCTCCGCCTCTGCGCGGCGGGTTTTTATGTCTGGGACTGTGTCTGCAAGTTAATAATTGAAGACGGCTGCTCAGTGAGTGTCCCCTGCGGGCCGTCCAGTGGGGTCATTTGCCACCGTGGAAGGTTGGGACACAGGGTGGCCGTGCTTCCTGAGGGTCAGCGGCTAACGGTGGGGCCCCGAGTTCTTTAGGTAAAGAGCAAACCGGCCTCCGTACTCCTGAGGGGGTGCGGGCTCTGGGCACTTCAGTCTTCCACCCGATCCAGTGAGCAGGGCCTCCCCCGCTCCCCGCCCGTGACCCCAGCTGCACCTGTTCCTGCGTCCTAAGCGGCCCTGAGGTCATCTTCTCCCCAGTCCCTGAGCAGAGCGGGCGTTGGGACATTGGCAGGAAGGGCAGTGTGTCTGCAGCACCTTTCCCCCAGATGGCCGAGGGCCCCTGACCTGGGGGACAGGGGCCCGGGGAGCGCGGGTGTTCACCGGGGAAGCCAGCTTAGGGCCCCTTTCCATGTCCACCTGCCCTGTGTTCAGCCGAGTCCCTCCCCACGCGGGGGTCAGGGCTGCTGCTCCTCCGGCCCCACGGCTCCTGATCCCCCCACCCCGCACCCAGCACGTGTGGTGTGATCTCGTGTCCCCGTGTCCTCTGGGGCAGTCATGATGCCCTGCTGGGAGCCTGCTGGGAGCCAGCTGGTGAGGGCAGGGCCTTTGGGCTTCTGAGGGGTCAAGCTCGGCCGTCAATCCAGTCCTCGTACCAGAATTTCCCCACGTTTAAAAAAGCGCTCTGTGTTTTGCACAAAAACCCAAACCTGAGGTGACCTTGCTGGTAGGGACTCAAGTGCTTCAATCAAACTTTGCTTTTTATGGCATAATTCACTTGTAAATCATAAACTGGACGTTTTTCAAGTGTCGGCATCTCCCGTCAGCTCTGATGTGTAGAGTTTGGGTGTGTCCTTTTTTCAACACCCCTGTGGCCTGCGTGAGGCGCCCGGAGGAGCGCTAGGAAGCACTCACAGCTCTGCTTTGGGTGCTCCGGGGAGGACAGCACCCGCGGTTCTTGAGGCCGCCTTGGAAGAAGCACCTGCTTGGTAAAAGCCGACGAGGGGTCGGGCGCTAGCCCCGTGGCTGGGCTGGGGCTGGGGCTGTGCCGGCCCAGCGCTGCCACTTGCCGCTTAGAGGCCTGCGCCTGGCCCTGGTCCCCGCCCTGAGTACGGGGCAGAAGTGCAGTTTGAATTTGAACCCAGCCCTGTGTGCTCCAGGGCCTGCGCTCAGGCTGCGGGGTCCGCGCCGCCCCGGCCCACGTCTGGGCCTCCCTGTCCTCGTCTGTGAAATGCTGCCTCTGATGAGCGTCCTGCGTCATGGGGGTTTGATCCAGTTAAGAGGCCAGATGTGAAAGGGGATTTGGGGGTATGACAGGATCCCGCACCGTGTGCGGGGTTTGGGGCTGCGTGTGGCGTCCCCAAGTGTGGCTGGTAAGTTCAGTCTGGCTTCCAGGTGCAAAAGGAAGGACCCAACCAGGGAGACGCAGGGCGACCTGCCCGTGGTTTCAGGGAGATCCCCCGAAAGGGCAGGCTCTCCCCAGTGCGGCCTTCATGCTGCAGGCCAAAGTCGGCCGGGCTGAGCGGGTCCTTAGGGGTCTGCGTGCTGAGAGGCAGAGGCCGGGGCTGCCCGACCCTGCGCTGGCGCATGGAGCTGCAACCCGCGACGGCCCGGCCCGCTCCTCTTGGCAGCGCCGCTTCCCGGTGTTTATCTGCTCGACCAGCGCTGACTTGTTGATGTGGGCACCCTAGAGCTGAACTCGCTTTATGTTTATGGCACCTCCGGAGGTGGAAGCTGTGTTGCTTTTTTGAAAGGAGCAGGAAAAAGCGTGACTCAGAGTTCCCTTGAGAACCTGGTCCGACGCGGCCAGTCCCCCCGTCCGTGTGTGGGGTCGTCGGGCCCACCCGCTGCAGACGTGCACCTGAGCCAGCTGGGCGCCGGGCCCAGGAGGCGGCCTCTCTTGAGTGAGCCTGGGCTGCGCGGGACGCCCTCTGGGGATGCAAAGTGAGCTTTGAGCCTCACATTTTTGCGTCCATCAGATTGAGGGAGAGAACCGGTGTTTGTGTGAACACCTAGGAGCGAGCAGCAGAGGGCCAAGCCAGAGGCCCCCGCCACCTGAGGGGGCCCTGGCGCAGGGGTCTGCCCTGATGTGGAGAGGGCCTGTTGGTTTTCCTTCGTGTTTCTGCTCGTGTCTGCCCACACTCCGCTGCGCTCTTAAGCATCACTGTCACAGCAGAACACTAGGTCCTGGAGAGCAAGGAGGAACCCAGTGCATGTGCCAGTCTTGGGGGAAACCCCCAGGCTCCGCTGTCCTTCCAGAACCTTCCTGGGGCTGGCCTTGACATGCTGGACTGAAGCACTTGGTGGGGCGGCCGCCCAGGTGTGAGTTGGGCTCTGGGCATGCGGATGGGAGCCGGTCCTGGGGGCAGAATCGGCCTCCCTGGCGGTGTTGCAGTGGTGGCTCCCGGGGGAGGGCTGCGGCTGTGCTGGTAGCCCCGCCGGTGCAGCTGGGCGAAGCCGCACGTCCCGTGGGTGACCCTTCCTCCGAGGAGTCCAGTCCGGGTCCCAAGCGCATGGGAGGTGCGGTGGAGGGGGCCTCGGGGACCATGGGGCCGGCGCCCGTCCTGTCTGCAGTCACCGTGGCCCCACATCATTTCGCTTACACCAGAGTGACCTCTTTTTCTGCGTTGTGATTTTTGGAATCTTAAGTCGAACTTTTTTTTTTTTTAAAGATTTATATTTATTTATTTATACACGCACCGGGTGCAGTCAGAAGCGCGGGAGGGTGAGAGAATTCACCAGAGCAGGGAGCAGAACAGGCAGAAGGACCGAGGTACACTGCTGAGGGGAGCAGCGGGCGCGGCAGGAGAGGTCTGGGCACCAGGTGGGACCCTCACCAGCAGCCGGGGATCGAACTGGCGCTGCAGAGGCTGCAGGCAGCTTCGCAGCCCAGCGCTCAACCGCCGCGCCACCAGGGGAGGCCCTTAAGTTGAACTTTTCCTGGAGTCCTTACCACTGACCTGAGCAGATGCGGACTTGAGTTTTCCAAGCTGGACCCTGGTCTGAGTGCCCGCTGTGCAGCTTGCTGGCCGTGACCTTGGGACGCAGCCTGTACAAGCCCTGTCTTCTCAGTAGAAAATGGGGAAAATGAGGGTGAAGTGGGGTGGCGATCGGACCCACGTCCCGGGATCACATGGAAGTGAAATGGGTTCATGCATGTAAAATACAGGCCACGTTGTCCAGCGTGTGCCAAAGGATTTGGCGGAAGGAGTGTTTGTGTCTTCCCGGCGGAAAGCACAGATGAGGCTTTGTGAGCCCACCCCACTCGCCCACATTCCCCACCCCCCACCTGCTCTGCCCTCGGGCCACCACCTCTCTCCTTATCTGGGTGTTGCAAGCTATGCTATGTCGAAAGCCTCTGACAACAGTTAACACGTTTCCCTTGCTGGAAAGAATGTTTTCATGGAAGTCACTATCTTATGGGTAGGTTCATTATTTCACATCAGGGAGGTGATTTCCTCATTGCAGTTCCCCAGGCATGCCAGAGCTGGGGTAGG
Source organism: Talpa europaea (assembly GCF_964194135.1). Classification (NCBI taxonomy): domain Eukaryota; kingdom Metazoa; phylum Chordata; class Mammalia; order Eulipotyphla; family Talpidae; genus Talpa; species Talpa europaea. Next base: position 2,330,766 of record NC_140073.1, read on the forward strand.
TGGCTTGGCTGTGCCCTTTCACCTCCTTTCCTTAGCCTCTTGCCTGCCCCCCTTGGTGGGCGGAACCGGTGGGGGGGGCCTCGGTGAGGGAGCAGCCCCAGGCTGTCCCCCGCATTCCCCTGCGGGGGAAGCAGGACTTGGCTGCACAGGTCTCCTTGCCTGGCGGTGATCAGCTGCTGACCTCCAAGGTGGGAGGATTTTTGCTAAAAGGAATTGAGTGTGGACGAGGAGGGCGAGGTGGTGGACATGCCTGAAAAACAGGACAGGGCCGCTTCTTGATGGAGGACATTTTTGGCCGGGAATTGTCCCCAAATTGTCCATTTGACAGTGAGCGTTGGGAGAGCTGTCTGGGCCCGGGCCTGGGTTTGGAGACGTTACGAGCGAGGGTCCATGTCCTGGGGGGGCTGGCAGTTGTGTCCAGAGAGGATAGGAGTGACTGAGGGCAGGTGGAGCCTCTGGAGGGTCCTGAGGATCCGTGTTTCCAGAATGGACTGGAAGGCGCCCTGGTGGGAGGGGGCGGGGAGCTCCGAGGGAAGAAGGAGGAAATGAGAAAAGAGCAGGAGACACCCCACTGTGGGGGCAGGCCCTGGGCACAGTTGGGGGCTCAGCCTAGGTGAGCCATGGAGCTGGCTCGACCAGTAGCATAAGAGGCCAGGAGGCGAATCCCTAAAACCCACAGGCAGAGATGTGAATTTTTAAAAAAGATATATTATTTATGCATACAAGAACTGGGGTGCAGGCCAGAGGTGCAGAGGTGGGGGTGGGGGGGTGAGAGGATTCACTAGAGACAGACCGGGGAGCAGAATAGGCGGCACCTCTGAAATCCACTGCTGAGAGGAGCAGCGGGGAGACAGGAGAGGTCTGCTGCGCCCTGCGGGTCAGCTCCCTGGCCGGGGATCGAACTCAGGCCGCAGTGGCTGCCGATAGCTTCGTGGTGCTGAGATGTCGCCCCGCGCCACCAGGGAGGCTCAGAGATGTGGATTTTTAAAGTGTGATAAGCAGGTCACTATTCTCACCGCGGTATCTTACTCTGACCTTGGTCTTTTTCTGAGGGCGGGTTAGCGGAGCCCGTGGAGGGGCGCAGGGCAGGGGTGGCCTCTCCCTCCTTCAAGAACAGCCCCCAAGGGCCCTTCTCTGGGGGCCCGAGTGCCCTGTCACTCCGTCCTGGCAGCTCGGGGCTCCGGCGCAGTGTTTCCCTGTGTAGAGACGAAAACTAGCGTCTCCTAAAAATACCACCTGTGACATTTGACAACTACGGACAGTCATGGACAGTCATTCCTGACGCCGAGAGGCAGCCATTGTCAAAGAAGCCCTGGGTGGGCCGGGCACCAGGGCACCAGGGCAGAGGCGCGTTGGGGAGGCGGAGGACACGCCTCCTGCCCACCTGCTTGTGTCTTTGAGGAGGAGCTTTCGGTGCCCGCAAGTTCAGGAGACAGTGCCCCGGCTCCAGAGGCAACGGTTCTTCCGTCACAGCTGTACTGCAGTGTCAGGACACACGTCACAGGTGGTCAGGAGACTGACACCCGTGCAGCCGGCTCCAGGCAGCGTGGCGAGGCTCCTGTCACTTGAAGTCCCCTCCCCTTAGCCACCGCCCATCCCCCTCGCCTGTCCCTCTCCGACCCCCCAAGACCGCCAGCCTGCTCCCCGTGCCTGCGATTTGCATGTCCTGGACAATCCACCCGGGGTCTTCTGTGTCTGGCTCCTGTCCTTTCAGAGTTCATGCCTGTGTCCTCGGCGCCATGCTTTTATGGGTGCATAACCCGCCGTGTGTCTGGTCCCCACTTTATTTATTCCCAGGCTCTTCGGGCCTGGGAAGGACACTCAGTCCCTGTCCTGTCTCCCAGGAGAGCTTAGAGCTCCGAGCAAAACTGCACACACACCTTTTTGGACAGAATCGGCTGCAAGGGTGCATTAGATCCCCCTTCCGTGTCCGGGTTTCCTCTGGAGAACTTACAAAGCAGCGGAAGAAGCTATGAGCTGGTTGTCAGGACGCGCGCTGGGTGCCTGCCTGTGTCCACTGTGACAGCTGTGATGGCCGAGGGGGGATTAACCTGGAGCGCTGGGAGAGTTTAGAGCCACTTGTGCAGATTTTTGAGAAATGCACACAGAGCTGTTGGTATGGGGAGTCTCTTCCGCGTTCTAAATTTACCAGCAGCAAGTGTTTGCTTGGAGATCGTGTGCAGGTGCCATCTGGTTGTTCAAAACTGGCCGGACCTGGGTGTTGCCTGTGCCTGCGCGCTCGTAGGTGGGTGTCTGGGGGCTCTGCCGGGGAATACGGTTTGGCTGACACGTGCTTCTCTTCCGCAGCCCTCGGCCGTCGACCTCCCAGGTGCTGACACTCCCTGCTCCCCAGGCCCCTCCCCCCACTTCCCCATCAAATGTGGCAGGTGCTCGCCCTGCTCCTGTGCAGGCCCCAGCCTGCCCCTCCCCAACGGGCCCCAGGCTGGGATTGAAGCTGTCACCTGTCCCTCGTGCTCCCTCCCAGGGACTGGGCTTCTGACTGGGCCTGCCCCATGCCCAGGCCCGAGCAGTCTTTAGAGCTGAAGCCTTCAGAGCAGAGAGGGTGACAGTGGCAGGTCCCCTGCTGAAAGCCCTGGCGTGCGTCCCCCGCCCCCGGCTCACACGCAGCTGCCCACCCTGACCCCAGCGCCCAGCCCTGACCCCAGCCGTCCTGCCCTTGACCTTCAGTCCTTGCCCAGCTCTGCCTTTGAGCCTCCTCCTGGGCTCCCACGTCACCTGGGAGGCCCCTCTGTCACCTGCTTTCCTTTCTGTGTCCCCTTCTGACTGTGGCGCCCGCTCCTGAGGCTGACACCCCGGGGTCAGCCAGCAAGTGTGTGCTGAATGAACTGACGGGTGAGGGTTGGGTGCTTGGTTCCGTGAGCTCAAGTCAAGGCCAGTTTGACTTTCCGTCGTGTCTGTGAAACCTTGTCCCCCGTTGACGTGGGCCTGGGGCTGGCGCTCAGTAGGCTCACAGGGGAGAAAACAAGAAAAGCAGCTGTGGGAACAACAAACACAGGCTTTTGGTCCCTCTGGTAGCTTCCTTTTGATGGTGCAGGCCCTGGGGCACACAGGGTGGAAGGGCTGGGGCATCCCTCACCCAGGGAAGGCGGAGGGAGGGAGCCCGGGAGAGATGGCAGCACTGGCCGAGGGGCTGCCGGTTGGGGTGAGAGGCCCAGCCCCTGCGCTCCTGCCAGGGGCCATGTCTAGTCCGGCTTCAGGTGCAGGGCCAAGCGGGGACCCCGTGCCCCGTATCCATTGTGCCTTCTCCCGGGGCTGGTGAGGGATGGGCCCGTGGGCCGGTGGTTTCCTGCGTCAGCGGGCGTGGGTGGGCGCTGGTGAGCCCTGGCTCTGCTGGGATGGTCAGGGACGTTTGGGGGTTCTGTGGCGCTGGGGCCTGAGCCTGGAGGCCTGGGACTGGGTGAAGTCCCAGGGCCTGGGAGGTGGGCGCTGGGGTGCTTTCAGAGGCCTGGGGTCTGGAGCTCGGGCTGGGTTTGAGCGTCTCCACAGACCTGGAGCCTGGAGCCCAGCGGGTGGGAACCCCAGGGGCCCGGCGTCTGCCAGTCACCCCTGGACTCCCTGCAGTGGCTGTGGTCAGCTGGGCCATGGGGGAGGGGCGACAGGGGCCTCAGAATTGACTCTTGATGCAAAACATCGCTGAACGGGGTGGGAGGGTGAAGAGGTCCGAGCAGACGGGGCTCCCTTGGGGCCTCCTAAGGCGCCCTCGCCGCTTCACCCCTTCTCTTTCCAGAAGCTTGGGCAAGATGGCAGAAGCTCACCAGGCCGTGGCCTTCCAGTTCACCGTCACCCCAGATGGCATCGACCTGCGCCTGAGCCACGAGGCCCTGAAACAGATCTATCTGTCTGGGCTTCACTCCTGGAAAAAGAAGTTCATCAGATTCAAGGTTTCAGATGTTTGTCCAGACCCGCGCGGCACTCACTTTCCTCCGGGGTTCTGGCGCCCCCCGGCCCCCGGCCTCGGCGCGGGACAAGCTGGCTCACCGGGCTCTGGGCGTTCTGAGGCGGGGGCCGGGGGCCCCTGGAGAACAGGGGGAAGTAGGGGTCCACAGAAGCAGCCTGGAGCCGGCACCCCCTTGACACCCCCGGGAAGAGGATTGCTTCCCACTCTGCAGCCGTGAATCTGACCGGTTTCTTGATAAAACAGCCCAAGGTTGAAAAGTTGGCCCCTAAATTCAGGTCCACTTAGTCTCCCAGGTTCTCTCGAATCCGGGTAGCTGGAAGAGTGGACATTTACTCGCGCTTTCTAATCTTGTTTCTAAATTGTTTTGTTTTTTCAAAAGAGAGTGGGTGGGGTGGGAGGCCAGGGCGCCAGCTCCCCGCGGGCCGCCTGGCGCTGCACCTGCCAGAGGAGGCCTTTGGGAAGCCCAGGAGCGGAGAGTGGTGGGCACGCCCCTGGGAGCCAGCCTGCCTGGACGGCTGCCTCTGGTCTGTCCCAGGGCCCGGGGTTCCAGAAACAGTGGGGCCACATCTCCTGCCTTTCCCCCGGGGCGTCCGCAGCAAGGTGGAAGAGGGCACCATCTTCAGGGGAAGCGCGACTGGCCACCTGGCCTGGCCTGGCCTGGCGGAGGGCTGGCCCCTTCTCGCCCCCCCGCTGCCCCCTCCCCCCGGTGTCTGGGGAGATAGGGGCTGGGTGCCCAGGGTGGCCATCGGGCCCACCAGGGGTCATGTCACTCATGGATCTTAAAGGTCATGCTGTCCAGCCAGGAGGCGAGGCTGGCGGGTAAACAGGGCAGGGTCCGCCTGGCTGACCAAGAGCTTCCCTTCCGGGCTGTCAGCCCCAGGGGAGGACAGGGAGCCAGAGAGACACTTCATCTGCCGTCCTCTGTTTTATCCATCTGCTGTAGCATTTTTTACTCCCTAGAATATCCCTCTTTTTAAGCCCTTCTCCTGCATCTTTGGGGTGTCTGCCCATTAGGGTCGACTGCTCGGGCCTGGTCACCACAGCTGTGGGTATCTTGCCAGCCGTGTTTCACGTGCCCCCCTTGTCTGCTACCTTCTGGAGGTTTTCCTTGACTGGAGTGTTTTCCAGTAAATCCTAGATGCGGAGTGAGGTCTCCTGCCAATACTGTGGGGTTCACTGGGGTCTTGATCCAGGGACAGTGGGAGGATGGTGTTGGGGTGGGGTCTCCCAGTGATGGTGGGAGTCTGGGCGTTACACACAGTCCTGGGGTCACTCAGAGGCCGATCAGAGGAGGACACTGGCCCAGACTCGGGAGGACAAGGCACCGGAGGTGGGGGCAGGTAGCCACCGGGGACGGCGTGTGTCCTGGGGTGTCACTCACGGCCCATCTGCTTGCAGAATGGCATCATCACCGGCGTGTACCCGGCCAGCCCCTCCAGCTGGCTCATCGTGGTGGTGGGTGTGATGTCAACCATGTACGCCAAGATCGACCCCTCGCTGGGGATCATCGCAAGAATCAGCCGGACGCTCGACACCACGTGAGTAGCCCTTCCAGACTGCAGGTGGGCTGGGAGTCGCCCCTTTTGGTTCTGTCGGCTTTTTTAGCAAATATAATGGCTCTTCCTCTCCTGGTTCCTTTGAAGCTTTGCCGTGTGTCTGCTCCCTTCTGGTGTTCGGTGCCCGGGGCCTGTGGTCCTGCCACCTGGTCTCCAAGACCCGGGGCCAGAAGGGCAGCCAAGGCTGGGGCCCCGGGAAGGCCTGGCCGGCAGGGGTCAGGGGTGTGGGTCCTGCTCTGGAGTCTGGCGCAGAGGAAGCTCCAGGGGTGCTCTGGGGAGTCCTTGGTCCCTTGACTTCGTGTGGGTGACTTAGAACCCCAGGGGCAGGCACCTCAACACTCTGCTGGGGCTTCAGACTTTCCAGGAGCTTAGAAACAGGTTCTTGATCTTCTACCAGACATTTGGCCAGGAGGCACCTGTGTGCATAAACACAGGCTGGCTATTTAAAGGGCCAGGGCCTCTGCTTTTCTTGAAAGGTGCTTAGCTCAGGCTCCCCCGAGACTGGGGCACAGGCCACTGCTGTGCCAACCCCGGGCTGGCCACTCTGACCCACCCGCCCCCGCCTGGCCACACCGAAGTCTGCTGCTCATGAACGGTGGGCGGGGAGGGACACTAGAAACCCGTCTTGAGGCTTTGTCCCATGACGGGCGCTGCTTTCCGAGGTTGCAGAAGTGGACAACCAGCCAGCCACACTCACCAGCAGCTGCAGAAGCAGTGGCCAGGGGATGGGGTGGGGTGCTGTGAGGGTCAGGTGCCGCCCAGGGGCCTCTGCACGATCCCCCCCATCTTTTTAGTCCTTGAGGGGCTGCAGGCCCACACCCTGCAGACAGCTGCTCCCTCACTTCCTGGGCTGTGCTGTTGCCAGCTCCTGGTCAAACCATTGTAGGTTGTTTTTTTTTTGTTGTTGTTGTTTTTACAGATTTGTTTTACTTATTTATGCACACAAGAGCTGGGGTGCAGGCCAGGGTTGCGTGGATGAGAGGATTCACCAGAGACAGAGTGGGGAGCAGAACAGGCAGACTGACTGAAGTACACTGCCGAGGGGAGCAGCGGGCGAGTCAGGAGAGGTCTGCCGCGCCCTGTGGGTTGCTCCCTGGCTGGGGATTGAACTTGTGCTGCAGTGGCTGCGGACAGCTTCATATCGAGACTGAACCCCTGGGCCACCAGGGAGGCCCCCGTTGTGGGTTTAGCACAGGCTTTTAATTTGCTCTCAAGCTGGGCTGTCTCCTAAGCTGGATTACGTTTAGAGGGGCTGGCTATTTAAAGCCCGTTATAATCTGGGTGTTGATACGATTTGTTTCTTTGTCCTTCTAAACCAAAGGCAGTAAACTGGGCCATCCCTGGCCCAAATTTAGAAAGAGCAGTTTAAGGGCCAGTGTCTCCCAGGCTCATGGAATGTTCTGGAACCGTCCTCCGGACAGGGCATCAAACATCCCCTGGCTACTGCTTCTGCAGCTGCTGGTGAGCATGGCTGGCTGGTTGTCCGCTTCTGCAGCCTCGGAAGAAACAGTTCTTAAAAGAAAGATTTTTAGCTAATGCTTTTTTTTTTTTTTTAAGATAACTATGTACATCTGTGTTACAAATCCTGAGTGTCCCTGAATTAAGTCTGTCTCTTCCTTTAGTCACGTAGCACTTAGAGATGCAGAACACAGGCCCTGTGCAAGACAGACTCTCGGACCCTAACTCCAAGTTTGCTTGGGGATGGAGACTCCCAGGAAGGAGCTCCAGAGGTCACGCCTCCCCGAAGCAAGACACGGCGGGTTCTAGAAAGACACACATTTGGCACCAGACCTCCGTACTTTGAAGATATATATATTTTTTAAAGATTTTATTTATTTTGTGTATAACTGTGGTGCAGGCCAGAGGTGCAGGGGATGAGAGGATGCACCAGAGACAGAGCGGGGAACAGAACAGGCAGATCCACTGAAATCCACTGCCGAGGGGAGCAGCGGGCAGCCAGGAGAGGTCTGCTGCGCCGTGTGGGTCAGCCTGGCCGGGGATCGAACTCAGGCCGTGGCGGTGATCGTGCTGAGACTCAACCCCTGGCCACTGGGGAGGCCCCTTCATAATATTTTTACCGAGTCACTGAAGTTTGATAAAATGTGAAATTGGTGGCTTCCAAACGCTGGGGATCCTTTCAGGCTTATTGGTGGTTCTATTTGAGGCACGTTTAGTTTTTATTTTATGAGTGTGTAGCTGTTTTCCCAGTGACGGGAACCGAAAGCAAAGCCGGCGCCGGCTCGTGCCCACTCTCCTTTGCCTAAGAGAACCGCGCCCCTTAGCTGGTGAAGACTTTTCCTCTCTGGGGGTTTATGTCACGTGAGAGTTTGCACGTCCGCTCCTTCATGACTGGTATTCCTGCTTAGATCAGACACAAGTTTTTGGGGGGCTGTGATTCTGGTTTTGGAAGGGAAACAAAACTAAACTACCCACAACCCCCCCAGCCCTCCCATCTATGTGAAGTCACCCAGAGTCCCTCTGTCTGGCTGTCCTGGCATCGTCCCAGGTTCTTTCCATTTTCGCAACCAGGAGCACGGGCGGCGCCACGAGGGGGCCCGGGGCCTGGGCTGGACACTGTCGTGGCGTCACTGTCAGCGACCACGACCCTGGAGAAGTTGCGCTTTGTCTCCGCCGGCCCCTGCCGGCCGGGTGTGCTCTGAGGACCCCAGTGCATGGCTGCCCCCCCACCCCAGAAGGGAGGCGCGGGGTCCTCGGAGGGTCGGTTGGCCGTGTGTGGGGTCACAGGCGGCCACTCCGGCCGCAGCCCCCAGCCCACGCTACCGTCTCCAGGCCTCCCCCCTGTCTCCGCAGCGGCTACATGTCCAGCCAGACCAAGAACGTGGTCAGCGGCGTGCTCTTCGGCACGGGCCTGTGGGTGGCCCTCATCGTGACCATGCGCTACTCCCTGAAGGTGCTGCTGTCCTACCACGGCTGGATGTTCGCCGAACACGGCAAGATGAGCCGCGCCACCAGGGTCTGGATGGTAACGCACAGCCCGGGCAGCTGGCGGGGCTCTTGGGCGAGGGGCGGCCGAGGCGGGTGAGCTGTCCTGCCTCCAGGCACCATGGGGTGCCTGCCGAGATGAGGGCGCACCCTGAAACCCCCACCGTGAATGTCACGAAGGTACCAAAGGCTCCTTTTGTGCTCGGACCATGGACTCAAGCTGTCCCCGCTTAGCAAATATGGGGGCACAGTGCAGCCCTGTAGCCGCAAGCCCTGGTTGTATGGGAGCCCCCCAGATGGAAGCAGGGGAGCGCTTACTGCAGCAAGCTCGGTCACTCCGGGGCAAGGCCGGTGTGGGGAGGCTAGGCACCCCCACACGCCCCTGTTCACCAGGGTTACCGCCTTGAGCGACCCCCAGACTCCTCCTGGCAGAGGTGGCGGGCGACCTGGGTGCCGTCAGGAGCCCTCCAGGGCGAGGGGTGCTGGCCGGGGTGACGCAGGCAGGGCCTCCAGGCATCCGTCAGGCTTCACCTGCACTCACCTGGCTGCGGCGAGGGGCTGCTTGCTCGGCGGGGCTTGAGTGTCAGACACAGGCCGAGGAGAGGTAAACAGCACGGCGAGTGAGGAAGCAGCAGCAGCGTGCGCCCCGCGCGCTGGCGAGGGTCCTGGGCGGGCTCAGCTGGTAAAATGTGCTTTTCCCCCCAAAGTGTATGGTCAAGGTCTTTTCCGGCCGGAAGCCAATGCTGTACAGCTTCCAGACGTCTCTGCCGCGCCTGCCCGTCCCCGCCGTGAAGGACACCGTGAACAGGGTAGGCTCGTGGGGACCCCACTCACGCAGGCCTCGCGGGGTGGAGGTCACGGGACGGCGCGCTGGCCTGTCTCCCGCTGCCAGCTCTCAACGCGTCCCTGGCAGGCTTGTTGTGTGAGACCTTTTTTTCCTTCAGTGGTATCGGTCGGTCTTAGATTTTGTTTTTAAAGGGCCATATTTTTCATAGACAAACTGCCTGGCAAATACTTTTAAACCATTTTGTTGAGATAGAATTCACATACTGTCCAGTTTATCCATGAGCGCGTCCAGGGGTTCTGGTATATCACAGGGGCACTCTAAGTCGTGGCAAATGTACACCCAACGGAAAAGAGACCATCTTAGCCATTTTTAAGTGAACGATTCTGTGGTGCCAGGTGCGCTCACAATGTCCTGCGGCCACAACTGTCTCGGCCCAACACTGTTCCATCACCCCAAACCCCAGGCCCATAGGCAGCCTCATCACCGCCACCTCCCCATCCCCCTACTCCCAGCCCCCGGCTCCCACCAGCCTCCTGCCTGCCTGTGTGGACTTGTTGATTTTGCTCTTATCTCGAGTCTTCTACCCGTGGAGTCGTGTACGAGGCGGCCTTTTGTTCTGGCTCTTTCAAGTAGCTGTCAGGTTCACCCATATTGTAGCAGCTCTCGGAACATGATTCCTTTTTATCGCTGCGTAGTACTCCACTGTCTGGATGGACCACATCTGACCACCATCTGTTGATGGACATGTGGACATGTGGGTGGGTTGTTTCTCCCTTTTCACTATAGTGAATAGTGCTGCTGGGAACATTCGAGTACATGTTTGGCTTGGGGACCTGTTTTCAGTGCTTTTGGGTTGTGCCTTGGGGCAGAATTGCTAGGTCCTGTGCCATCCGTGTGTGGTGGTCCTCCAGGCTGGCTTCCACCCAGCTCCATGAACCTGCTTACACTCCCAGCAGCATTGTAGGGGGTTCTGTTTTCTTCTTGTCCTGTGGACCCATTTAAAACACCATAAGCAGGAAACTTCTAGGCTTTTGAATCCAGGCTTAGTTATTGTGGCCTTTTCTGCTCCTCTGCACCCAACCCTGGGAAATGACGACAGGAGCCCCACCCCTCATCCTACCCACCTCCCTGCCTCTCCACGTCCCTGCAGGAGGGAGGTGAGACCCCAGCTCCTCTCTGGAATCAGCCCAGACTGGGTGTGCCCAGCTCGGAAGTCCTGTGTCCCACCGTGGTTTGTTCAGAGCACGATTTTCAGTTGAGTGCTCTTCAGAAGGTTTAGTGGCTGGTCCATTTGGGGGTGGGGCCCTACCTTTGAGGCCCTATGTGGAGGGCTCTGCAGTCACGCTGCCCCCAGAGCTGCTTCACGGCAGGCGGCCTGGCGGCTTTGCACATCGCCGGAGAAAGGCAGGGCTGGGCAGCGGTCTTGCTGCCGCAGGTCTGTATGGGTGCTGTGTTGGGCGCCCTCACCTTGGGGCCTCATGAGCCAGAGGCCTCTGGCCACAGGGGGCCCAGCATCCTGACTGCTATCCCGGCGCCAACAAGGCACAGACGCATTTACCTGCTGGTGACCGTTACCCAAGACGGCCTTTAGCCCCCTGTGAGTGGGCAGCGTGACCCGGCAAGCCCCGCGGGAGACGTCGGCATCCTCTCGGGGTGCGCAGTAGCCGGGCCCGGGGAGGACGCTGCGTCCTGACCTGGCTTGTTTCCTCCGCCCGCGCAGTATCTGGAGTCCGTGCAGCCGCTCATGAAGGAAGCCGACTTTAAGCGGATGACAGTTCTCGCGCAGGACTTTGCTGCCAACCTTGGCCCCAAATTACAGTGGTATCTGAAGTTAAAATCCTGGTGGGCGACGAATTACGTGAGTACAGATACAAGCTGTCTCTCTGGTGGCTGTCTTTGTTCCTGATTTTTTGGGATGGCGTTTTTGCAGGGAAACACTCTCCTGTCTGTGGCCAAGCAAACTTGCGGGGCGAGCGGGAGAAAAGGGGAGAGGAGGAAGTGGGTGCAGGTTTTGAGGAGCAGCTCCCGGGAAGGAAGGTGTTAAAGTGACCCAGGCGGGGCTGTGAGGGGTCTGGCAGTGGGTGCGGGGCCGGGTGGGCAGCGGGAGGCAACGCGAGAGGCTGGGGACGCATGTCACGCTCTGGGTTGATCAGGCGCTGGCTACATGATGGGTAAAGTTTGCAAACATTTTCATAGGGACCTACTACGTGCACACTGTCCCGCGCGGATTCATACATCCACACAAAGTGAAAGAAAAATGGTCCCTCCACCCAGATGGATGGGAACAGCCCAAAGCTTGAGGGGTGTGGTCGGGGGAGATTCCTCTAGGGGACACTGGGGGAGTCTTGCTGGGGATGACAACACCCCATCTTAGTGCTGAGGCTCTGAGAGGTTAGGGTGAGGGTTGGGGTCATTGTGTGACATTGGCTTCTTCGGGGAGACTTGGAAGCAGGAAGGGGAGACTCAGTCTGGGTAGAGCTGACTATTAACAAACGTTACAGTCCGACATGTGTCACCTATTTCCATCTGCTGCTTTTTTTTAATCACGCGTAAGCTACAGGCCAGCTACCTCCTGGCTGCGCGTCCTCTTAGAAAGATGCTCTTCCATTCCCCACGCTTTGCCTCCCTGTCTGTCGGGGCTGCCTTTGGGGGGAGCAGCCCCCCAGGGCCAACGGAAGTCGCCCCCTCCCCGGGCCTCGTCCTGCGGGGCAGCCCGTGGCCGCCCTCACCTGGGCTCTTCCGCCTGCACCCACAGGTGAGCGACTGGTGGGAGGAGTACATCTACCTGCGAGGCCGGGGGCCGCTGATGGTGAACAGCAACTACTACGCCATGGTGAGTCGGTGGCCGTGCCGGGGGCCGGCGGCGGTGGGGGCCGCCCCACCTGGGGGCTCAGCCGCGTGGCTCCTCCTGATCCCGCGTCCGCTGTCGAATCCAGTTTTCCTGCCCTTCTTCACGCCTGTTATCCCCTTGCTGTTTCTCCTGAGTCATCATTGGCTTCCGCCCGCTGTGTCTCTCCTTTGCAAGTTTTTCTTTTCAATTCGCTTTCGGCCCGAAAGGTCTTGAACTTAGGTAGAGCTGTTGGCCGGCTGGGCAGAGCCCCCGGCCACTTGCCGGTCAGCCGGTGTCCACCCGCCATGCCGGCCCCGGACACGCCCGTGTCCGTCTCCCACAGACGGGCCCCTTCCTCTGCCATGGTCCCGCTGCCCCAGACCCCTGGCGCCGCCACACCATGGCCCGGCCTCCCTCCCCGTGGAGAGCCGACATCGAGAGCTGGCCGCTGCGCTGCCGCAGAGGCTGATTGGCTTCTGTTGGCCGCGGGCCCCTGGTCCTGCCCGCCTGCTCTGTCTCTGCTTTTCTCCTTATGATTCCGTGAGGATCCTGGTGGGGGCGGGGGGACGTGGCACACCTGTCCTTTTCCGCCATTTGAATGATCGACCTCGAACAGACTGTAGTCTGTAATGGCCCAAGATGACTTGGGGGCGTGTGTTCTTAGAAAGAGCAGAGTAATCCGGATAGAGGCCCGGCGGCCAGGCTCTGTTGTCAGGCAGGGTGGGGGTACCGCCGTGGGGGACGTGTGGGTCGGGGGTCGTCCCCTGAGTGTGGTCCCCTGCGTGTCCCCCCAGGACCTGCTGTACATCACCCCCACGCACATCCAGGCAGCCAGGGCTGGCAACGCCATCCACTCCATCCTGCTGTACAGACGCAAGCTGGACCGGGAGGAGATCAAGCCGGTAGGTGGGCTGGGGGCCGGCAGGCCGGGTCGGCGGGGGCGCTGGTGATGGGCGCGCAGGTGTTTGCAGACCTGGTGTCTTCGGTGGGGGGCCACCCACCCCTGCAGAGGCCCCCTCCTGCCTGTGTCTCCTCTCCCACCCCCAGTCCCCCACGGCCCGTCAGGGGTCCTGGACCTGCCGGTCACTCGGGACTGACCGGCACTTTCCTGAGCTGGCTGTCCAGGGACCGCACAGTGTATGCATTGGCGTCTGCTCCGCTCTAGAGTCCCTCCCTCAGTGTAGCCCGTTGAGGTTCCATTCTCCCGTGCCCCAAATGGACAGGCTTCTGTGGGCGACAGTTCTGGCCCCCTCATTTGCTCAGAGGAAACAGCGTGGTTTGTCTGCCACTCTCGAGCTGCGGGCGTGTCTGTCCCAAGCGCCCTCGTTTCATTGTCACTTTGCACATGAGGTGCCACAGTGGGTGGCCGGAGGGGCCCTGGCCGGCGCCCCATGCCTGGGCAGCCACTACAGCCGCCCTCAGGGGCCCTGCGGATGGGCTGGCACGTCAGCGTGCGGTCCTGCTTCGCTCCTGGCTCCCCGGGGAGCTTTGGTTGGTTTGATGCACGTTTCTATTGCAGATTCTCCTTCTGGGGTCCACAATCCCGCTCTGCTCCGCCCAGTGGGAGCGAATGTTCAACACCTCTCGCATCCCGGGCGAGGAGACGGGTGAGTGGCCCCGGCCCCCCGCGGACCAGCCTCACGGCCCAGGGCGTGGCTGTTCAGGGTCTTTAGCTGGGGGTCCTGGCGGTCCTGGGTGGGCAGGAGAGGCGGTCAGGGAAGGCGCCACCCGGTGCTGGCCAGGCCTGCCGGTGCATCCTCCTCCTCCTCACGGCTCCCTTGGCGCCTGCTTTGGCTCCTGCGGGGCTGCAGGCACACGGCGGAGGTCGGGGCTGGCTCCAGACCGTGGCATGATGCCACAGACACATAGTCAGGCCGTGCGAAGTCTTGGCCTCCCAGTAGCCGGAAGTGTCACCTTCACTTGTGGGGGGCTCTTGCGGCTCCCCGGGGGCAGCACAGGCTGCGTGTGGCGGATATCAAACCACAGGTACCCCCTTGACTCGCTCTGCGCGAGGCGGCCCCAGACCTTCGTGTGTGGAGACGATGTCTTTGGGGTGCAGTAAATCGAGCTGTGCCTCGGGGGCGCTCACGCTGCTTGTGCTTGGGGACCCAAACTCGCCACTCAGCGGCTGAGCTTCCAGAACACAGGGTGGCACTTAGCCTGCCCTGGCCAGGACACCCTTGAAACCGAAGGAAGAGACCAGGGCCCTGCGGGACCCGGCTGGCCAGGGCTTGGCCGTGCTGGGTGTGAGCCTCAAGCAGCCGTGCCGGTGGGGAAGTATGCATGTGCGTGCACACCCCCACACCCACACGCACACACCCTGTCTGGGGCCTTCGGCCAGGCCGGGAGACCAAGCTCCTTGCTGCTCTTGAAGTTCCCGAGCTGAATCAGCTTTCGGGGAGTCTCTCCAGCCGGTGCGGGCAGGCTGGGGGCTGTGTGTGGGGCCCCGGTCCTTGGCTGACCCGGCGGGTAGTGTTCCTGTGGTGAGCTCAGAGGTTGTGCAGATCCCGGCTCTGGTGTGCTCGTGGGGCTGGGGGTAGGGATTTCCACTGAGGGGCATGCGTCTCCCTGGCACCTTCCAGAGTCGGGGCCGGTGCCCCGCGTGTGGGGGGCTGGTGGGAGTTGCCCGGGTGGGTTGAGGAAACGCAGTGTTGGCACCAGTGGCTGCCAAGAAACTAGTGAGGTTGGCTCTGCCCCGAAGTGTGTTCTGAGATGACTTCAGCAAGGCGCCGCGCCTTCTCCGTCAGGCCTTGCCCACCCCCCGGTGCTGCTGCCCGTGCCTTCTCCCTCTGCTGTCGGGTCAACTTCAGGTCGCTGGGGACTGGGTGCTGCCCGAACAGGGGTCACGGTGCGGCAGCTGGTCCCAGCCCAGGCCCGTCTGGACGTGAGCGTGCCTCTTCCCCGTGTCCCCACGGCCGTCCCCCTGCGTGTCTGCGTCCTGCCCCCTGCCCTTGCCAGGACCCATCCTGGGTGAGGCCCCTCCAAACACAGCCACCTCCTGGGTGCTGGGGCCTGCTCGGGTAACGGCTCGGCTCCACCTCGGGCGCAGGGATGCAGGCGGGTTTTAGAGATGGAGCCGATTCCACTCACCTCGACGCCGGCAGGCAGGGCTGGGTTTCTAGAGGCTGTTCCGGCTGCCCAGGTCACTGCCGGCCGCCGCCTGCCAGCCGCTGGCCTCTTCTCTGCGCTGACCTCAGCGTCCACCAGCACTAGCATGCGCGGGCGCTGGGGCTGAGCGGGCACTGCCTCGCGGGGTGGGTGCCGCCTCTGGCTCTGACCTGCGCGCCTCGTGTCCCCACAGACACCATCCAGCACATGAGGGACAGCAAGCACATCGTGGTGTTCCACAGGGGCCGCTACTTCAAGGTCTGGCTCTACCACGACGGCAGGCTGCTGAGGCCCCGCGAGATCGAGCAGCAGATGCAGCGGATCCTGGACGACCCGTCCCAGCCGCAGCCGGGGGAGGCGAAGCTGGCGTCGCTCACCGCCGGGGAGAGGTGTGTGCCTGTGACCCCGGGGTGCCGGGGCAGCCCGGGCTCTGCCTATCCTCTCAGGTCAGGTTTTCCTCTGATGGGCAGCCCCACACCCACCCCGGCTGCCCTCACCGTCTCTGTGTGTGAGGTGTGGACGGCTCCAGGCAGGGACGGGGAGCGGCCAGGGGTCGGGCCTTCTGGGGTCTGCGGGGAGCCGTGTCCAGGGGAGGGACAAAGTGAAGCCATGCTAATGGCGCTTGAGAACCTGCCTCACGTGAACGCCGCGCCTTCCCCGTCTGCAGGAATTACACAGACAGAGCGGGGTTCTCGGCCTCGGCTCTGTGCATTCGCGGGGGATGGTCCTTTGTTTGGGGGCATGCTGTGCCTTATAGGGTGATGAGCCACATCCCTGGTCTCTACCCATGGGGTATAAGTCACAACCCCCCGTGAAACAGCCGAGACTGTCTCAGCCTCCCCCCGCTGAGCGTGCCCCTTGCCCCGCGCCCCTAGGAGAGTGCTGACCTGTGTGTTTGTGGGCTTTTGGCCCCTCAGGCCCCCTTGGGAGATAAAGGGCCGGGACAGCAGGCAGTGACCCCAGCTGGAAGGCCTAGGGGCAGGACCCAGGAGCCACACGAGGAGCCCATCTGGGCGTCTCTCAGGGAGTGGGGGTCATGCCCGTTCCACGTGTCCCCTGGGATTTGGCTGCTGGTGCCCCCACCTGCAGGAGGGGCTGGCAACAGCTCCGCGAGCTGGTCCCCGATGGCTTGGACAGCTCACACTCGGCCAGATGCCCTGGGCGGCCGAGCTGGCAGCCCCTCTGCGTGGTTGGGCTGTTGCCCCGTGCGTGGCCTGGAACGGGACGAGAGTCGAGGCCCTGCCGGCCCACGGCCAGTCGGCAGCTGGAGAACGCAGTGGGGGGCGTCACCGAGTTGTTTCCCTGCCTCTCGCCCCGTCCCCGCCGCAGAGTCCCCTGGGCCAAATGCCGCCAGGCCTATTTCGGACGTGGGAAGAACAAGCAGTCTCTGGATGCCGTGGAGAAAGCCGCCTTCTTCGTGACGCTGGACGAGACCTCGCAGGGCTACAAGAGGGACGACCCCGTCAGGTCCCTGGACAGCTACGCCAAGTCCCTCCTGCACGGCAGGTGTTTCGACAGGTACGCCCTTGCCTCAAGACGGTGTTTGCCCGGACAGGGGAGACGCTCCCGGCGCCTGGGCCTCGGCTGCGACCTCATAGGGCCCTCGCGGGTTCTTCCCCGTGCTTCAGAGCAGAACAGCGTTGAGCGCGGCACGGTACCGGATGCCCCGGTGGTCTCAGGGCATAAGGCGGCAGAAATGCAGGCTTTGCACGTTCTCTTACCCAAGCCCACACGCACACCCCACAGCTGAGGCAGGAAGTCTAAAGCTTCCCTCTCTCTGGGCACAGTGGGACCCGCGGCGGAGCGGCTAGTGAGGGCCCGGGGCCCCTGGTCTCGGAACCAGGCCGGAGAAGCTGGTGGACGAGTCCCACACGGTCGCCACCCGGCTGTCCCCTCCCTCTCCTCTCTCCGTGAGGCCCCATTAGGCTGGGGGTTCGCCAAAGGGGGGGCTCGTGGGCCCTGGGACGTCTGGCTGCGCGCGGCCGCGCGGGGCCTGGTGGGCCGCAACGGCGCCACCTACAGACATGAGGACCCCAAGTCCCCGCTCGCTGTCACGGGTTGGGGCGTAGATGAGCCCACCCAGGTCCAGCAAACACATGGTTTTCATTTGTTTTGTCCTTTCCAAACACGTTGGTTCCATAGACATTATTCTTCCACGCAGGTGGTTCGACAAGTCATTCACCTTTATCGTCTACAAAAACGGCAAGATGGGCCTGAACACGGAGCACTCCTGGGCCGACGCGCCCATCGTGGGGCACCTCTGGGAGGTGAGGCTTGCGGCTGCTGGGCCCCCGGGGAGACCCCCAGACCCAGTCTGACGAGGGTCTGATGACAGACTAAGGATTTCGCCCACCCCCAAGTCACTAGTGTCACAAACCAGCGTTATGCCCATGAAGAGATAATACAGTAAAAAGGCCAAGAACTTGGGGGGCCGTGCCCAAACCAGGGAGCGCCTGTCTGGTTTCTGGTGATGCGGGAGCCCGGAACGGCGTCCAGGGCCGGCTCCTGGGGGCCCGGACATGCAGACGGCAGTGACTGGGGCAGACCCAAAGCTCACTTCACTCGGAATTGAAAAGCAGCCGCTGGCGCTGTTTCCTAGGTTTTCTTATCAACCACATTTCAAGCCACATGGAAGCGACCGATGTAACCCTTGCTTTCTAGCAACTCGCCGCGCCCTTCCTCATGGCATGTAATTCTCACAGTTCCCGGGTCACTTAGAACCGCCAACCCGGGGCTTTAAAAGTCAGCGTGGGTGGCCTGGACGCCCCCCGCCTGTTGTAAACTCATTGCTCTGTGAACACTGGCTATCGAGAAGGGGGTCGCGCTCACCTGTAGGGCGGCCCGGAGGTCACTTACCTGTAGTGCGGGGCAGCCGGCCTGACAGCACCGTCTGGCTTGGCAGGACTTGAAGTGAGGCTGACCGAGCAGCCAGCCGGTCGCGGCTCCACGGCACGTGAGGCTGTTCCTGGAAGGCTGTCATTGTGCTGCTGCTCCGAACAGGGCGGGGGCATAAAGAGGCCTCCAGGCCGCCTACGTCTATGTGGGCAAGCGTCTCGCTGCCCTTCGGAGGCGCCGGCCCGGCTCACCTGCCTGGAATGATGTAATCCCAGTGTTGTAAGCTCGAAGACATCCCATGCGTTAGCTCATTCCTTGTGCTTTGAATGTCTGTGAAGGGAGAGAAAAGAACCCAGTGGGAAAAAAGAGAAGAAAAGAAAGCAAACAAAAAGTTCTAGCGGCCTGGAGTCTCGACATTTCCTCTGAGGAGGCCGATCTGCCGGTGTCTTTCCCACGGCCGCATTCTAGAGGCTGCCCTGCTTGCCCGTGGCCTGTAAGGCTGGGCGTGACCCCACCTGCTCTGAGAGTGTCCCCCTGCCCCAGCCCCGCCCAGAGCTGCCCCAGGCGCCCCCGGCGCACCTCCCTGGATTTCAGGGGACAGTCTCAGGTCAGGTCAGGTCTGGGCAGGCACCTGCTGCTCCTCCTCTGGGGAGGTTTTCTCCCCGGGGCAAGGATGGGAAGGAGGAAGCCGAGCGCTCTGGCCTCCAGACAGCCATGCGGCCTTCACTTTAAAGCATCGGGAAGGCACCCCAGCCGCTTGGGTCCCTAACGCCGATAGAGGCCCATGAGCATTTCAGCTGAAAATGCAGCCAAGACCACATGTGCTGGGGCCCTGGCACGGCGGGAAGAAGCGCCCCAGCTCCTGATGCCGGGGCTTCCCGGGGGGATGTGGGAAGAGCTGTTCTTTGGTAGAGAGGAGAGGATCTGCCTCAGATGGCCGGGAGGACGCAGCGGCGGCCTGTGTCCCAGGCGTGGGAGGAGGAGGGGAGAGGGTGTTGTCCCACACTGGTGTGGCCACTTAGGACTGGGGTGTCTCCCCGCTCCGGCTGAAAGGAGGCCCCCCCCCCATGGACCCGGCTCGGGTTGGCTTCCCAGGGACAGGAGAACCCCCACGCCTGCTCCGGGTCCTGACTCGGGGTGAACTCAGGACAGCGCCAAGGCCCTTGGCCGAGGCCCCTGCCTGGGAGCCGGTCAGAGCCCAGGAGTGCAGCGTGACTTGGCAGCCGTCTTGGCCGCGTCTCTGGCCTGTCCAGGGCCGCCAGGTCCCCTGGGTATCCCCTGGCCCCTGGTGCCGCGGGGCTGCCCGGCGTCCCCACCAAGAGCCGGGACTCACCTCTGCGGCTCCTGCCGCACCGGGAGTAACGGGGTCTCCTCTGACCCCCCATTCTGTTCCCCGACAGTACGTCATGGCCACCGACTGCTTCCAGCTGGGCTACGGGGACGACGGGCACTGCAAGGGTGAGGCCAACCCCAGCATCCCGCCCCCCACCCGGCTGCAGTGGGACATCCCGGAGGAGGTAAGTCCGAGCGCCGGGCAGCGGCGGCCGCCCGGGAGCCCGTTTAGGCTCTCAGGGCCGGATCCGCCCTGTCTCCACCTGTGCGCCTCCCGCTGGGCCGCCCAGGGTGCTCGGGGTGGGGGCTGGGGGTTGCCAGTGACCTTTCCGGAAAGAGCCGAGAAGGACTTGCCCAGCCTCAGCCCCTCCTGCCCTGCAGGCAGCAGGCGGCTCTTTGCATCCGTCCTTGCGCCCACTGAGCGCGCCCCCTCCCCCCCAAGTGTCAGGAGGTGATAGAAACCGCCCTGAGCAGCGCAACCCGGCTGGCGGACGACGTGGACTTCCACTCTTTCCCCTTTGACGTCTTCGGGAAGGGCCGCATCAAGAAGTGCCGCACCAGCCCCGACGCCTTTGTGCAGCTCGCCCTGCAGCTGGCACACTACAAGGTGCGCGGCCGCGGGGCGCCGGGGCTGGGGGTGGGGCGGGGCTGGGGCGCAGCCCGGCTGCCCCGCCTGCAGGGGTGGAGGTGAGGGCTCCTGCCCCTTCGGGCCGGGTTCTCAGAACCCCTCCAGGGCGGGACCGGCTCCCCAAACCCCACATGGAGGAAGAGGCCAGGAGCTGGGGGCACACCGGCTCCCGTCACCTGGCCCAGGGGAGAACGGACCCTTGAGATGAGCTGCAGCACAGAATCTGGTTGGCGCAGAGCTGCAGCCACGAGGCTTCCTGGGCGTGGGGTGGGGGTGGGATCGAGGTCGTGCCATGGCCTCGGCTGTATCTGACAACAGAAACCCGGGTTACCCAGAACCGGGCCCTGGCCCCAGCTCTTTCCAAAGCTCGAGGTGTCTCCACCCGCCTGCTACAATGATGTAGAAGCGTAAAAGCTGGCGACCGGGCATGCGTGTCCTTGTGGCCTGCACGACCCCACGTGTGGCTCTCGTCAGCACTTGCGAGGTGTGGATTGCGCTTCCTCCCCAGGACATGGGCAAGTTCTGCCTCACCTACGAGGCCTCCATGACGCGGCTGTTCCGGGAGGGGCGGACGGAGACCGTGCGCTCCTGTACCACCGAGTCCTGCAACTTCGTCCTGGCCATGGTGGACCCTGCCCAGACGGTAGGTGTCGGCTGCCCTCTGTGCTGACCCAAGGGCTCCCCGCCGTGCTTGTGCTTCCGGCCCAAGCCCGTGTGCCCTTTGCACATTTACAGCACGCTCAGCCTCCTGCCCCAGCCCTGCCGAGGGCACAGAGGTGGGCAGCGGGGCTTGGTGCCCAGCCTCTCGCCCATGACACCCACGTCGGTTGCCGGATGCCGTGAGCTGGCACACGAGTGGGGGGCAAGACAAGGAGCTTGTGCTTGGGGGGGTCACTGGTGCCTGGAGCAAACTCAGGGTGCTGGTGCCAGACGTGGGCTCGGAAAACACTGGTGCCTGCCCCGTGGGTGTCAGCCGAGCAGCAGTCGGGCATGATCCAAGAAAAGTTGATGCTAAAATAGGGATGGGGGTCCAGGTGTGCCCACCTGTGGGAGGCCGGCAGTTCCCCAGCTCACCTGTGCCCTGCGTTCCCGTTAAATCTGGGGGCTAGGGGGACTCCTGGCAGGTCTCCTTGCCACCTTTTCGGCGCCCCTGGGGCCCCTGCAAGGCCTCTCGCCTTTCGTCTAGAAGCTTCTGCACCTGCCCAGACGCCCATCCTCTGCCATTTAGGTGGAGCAGAGGCGCAAGTTGTTCAAGATGGCGTCGGAGAAGCACCAGCTAATGTACCGCCTGGCGATGACCGGCTCTGGCATCGACCGCCACCTCTTCTGCCTCTACGTGGTGTCCAAATATCTCGCTGTCGACTCCCCATTCCTGAAGGAAGTGAGTCCCCCCTTCCTGGAGCAGGCGCACTCGGCCTTGGTGCAGGGCCCGGGGTGTCCTCGTCCTCGCCTCGGATGCCGGCGGCCCCGCTTCAGCCCCCGCACTGCTGGGCCATCGGCTTCCCCGGGACGCGCCCCCAGTGAGGTAGCAGCACGGCGCTGAGCCCAGGTGGCCGCGCCCGACTGTCTGCTGTCAGCAAGGCCCCCCCCTCCTTAGTGGAGCTGCCGCCTCCTGTGGAAGGTGGCTGAGTGCGTCCTGTCCGCCGCGACAGGTCCTGTCTGAGCCATGGCGCCTGTCCACCAGCCAGACCCCACAGCAGCAGGTGGAGCTGTTCGACCTGGAGAGGAACCCGGAGTACGTGTCCTGCGGAGGGGGCTTCGGGCCGGTGAGTGGCCGGGAGTCCGCGTGCACGCGTGGGGGCCACCACCCCTCCCAGGGGTCTGTTGCCAGGGAATCCCTGCCGACTCCTGGCGGGGCTGGCCTTGTCCTGCAAAGAGGGGGCTGTCCCCGGGGAACCCCGCCCCTCCCCAGGGAGGCGCTCAACCGGCCTGTCCTGCAGGTGGCCGACGACGGGTACGGCGTGTCCTACATCATCGTGGGTGAGAATCTCATCAACTTCCACATCTCCTCCAAGTTCTCCTGCGCTGAAACAGTGAGTCCAACTCCGGCCCCGTTCTCTAAAGCCGATTTTCACCCTTTTCCGTCCAAGGGGAGCCGGTCCGTAGCCTCACGGAGGACGGGCTTCCGTGTAGGCGCTTTCCCTTGCTTGAGAGTTTTCAGACAAGTGAATTTCAAGGTCCTCTCCGCCTGGGTGTGGCAGAGACGGTGTCTCCTTGCCGGCATCCTGACCTTGGCACGGCTGGGGGGGGCGTCCGCCCGCTTGACGCCGGCCTCCCTCCGGCCGCGTGCCCATCCCGGCTTACGCTGCCCTTTCCCGTCATGTCACACTCGATGCCAGGCTCCCCGTTGGCAGAGAGACGGGGTCACCTGCCTCCTGTTTCATGGGGTGCACCACGCCCCGGGGCACTAGACCCCCCCCCCCAGTGGCAGACGCGGCCCCATCACCGCCACCGTCCTCTCCCCAGAGTGCACCACTCGGGGGGCCCCAGGTCAGAGCCGGCAGGAAGGGCTGTCAGGCGGGGGCGGCGCGTCGTCACCTCTGTTTGTGTTTGGACGCCAGGACTCGCACCGCTTCGGGAAGCACATCAGAGAAGCCATGATGGACATCATCGCGCTCTTTGACGTCAGCTCCAATTCCAAAAAGTAACCCCGCGCCAGCCGCCGCGAAGGAAAATGAGCTCTCCTGATAAAAACCAAATGAAAAATAGCCGTCGACCCTGGTTGGATTCGGGATGAAAATTGCTCTTTAAAACTCAGAGGTTTTCCTTCTGCCGAGGGGTGGGTGTCTTTGTTTCTCTAGCACGGCGGGCTCGACCCTGGGGGGCGGGGCCTCCCACTTCCAGGCAGGGCCCGACAGCGGGAAGGTTCCATCAAGTGCCCGAAAGTCCTGTGTCAACCTGTATTTATTAAGGGATTAAAATATCGTTGTGCTAATTTAGGTGGTAGCGGGGTTGTGACTTCTCACGCACCGGAAATGAAATGACGGTTCCTTGGTGTCCGCCGAGGGCCTGGGCCCGGGCGGCGGGGCGCGCTCTCGCGGCAGACACCGTGTGCAGAGAAAGGCGTTGTTTAGCTCAGAGATGTTAACAGTCAATAACCGTTAGTAACGCACTAACCCAGGTCCTGCGCTGCGTGGACGGCGGCCCCCGGCCCCCCCAACCCCGTCCTCTCTGGTTGGGCTGCCTGGCTGCCTCCCCCGGGACGCGACTAGCGTACCTCCTCCTGCTCCCTGCACCCCCGTATCTTCAAAACCCAGTGCCTTAACACGTGAGACAGGCCCCAATGTGAGGGAGACCGAGGAGAGGTTCATTCTGTGGCGCCTCGGGGCGAAACTGTGGGTTCTACTGAGTGTGGACCACACCCCGCGGCTGGTTCCCCAGGAGGACCCTGCGCCCGCACCCGCCTTACGCAACACAGGAAAGAATGAGCATGTGGCAGGAATGGGGAGCAAGGGCGGTGATGCGTAAAGGGAGCGTGTGGGGCATGTTGGCCAAGGAATCCAATTCCGCGACCGCCTGGGGTCACTGCTGCCCTTGACTGACCAAGGAGAGCATGACCTTTGTCAGGACAACATTAAGAAAGGGCAGGAGTGACCTTGAGATCGGGAGGGCGGCCCAGTGGCCCAGGAGGGGTGGCCACGCCGATCAGGTCACCCCGGTGGGCGCCGGGGCCGCACAGGCCTCCGCAGATGGGCGTGTGCCTTTATCAAGAGAATCTCATTGACCAAAAAGCAGCCATGCACTGAATCATCTCCAGTATTTAAGCGTAAGGGATCGTGGGGAGAGCGGCCCTGCAGGGTGCACGGCGCTTGCCGCAGACCCCACGCCGCCCTGCTCGTGCCCTATTACCATGGGAAACCCCACCTAAATGGATCAAAGACTTTTTCTCTTAAAAGCGGGAAGAAATGAAAAGAGAAAAAAAATAACCACACCCCCTCCCCGTTTCTCTGTGGTATATAAAGTCGAGCAGGTGGGGTTCCCTCCCCCCCACCCCCGCCAGCTTGGCTTCCCCTGGAAGCCGGCCTCGGCCACCATCAAGCCCGCCCAAGGCCTCCGACCTCGGGGCAGCGTGGCCTGGCCTCCCGCGTGGCCCGGGCTGTCCCGTGGCGGCACTGCAGCCCACGCAGACCTGGGCTTGTTTCAGGTGTTAAATGTTTCAAGCGTCACTTCGTTGCTCATCAGTGCAGTCGTCAATGCAATTTTATATTCTTCAAAGGAAGGGAGACTGGGTTTTTATTGTACGTGCTGGAGGGGCGGCGGGAGGATTGTGTATTTAGTTTGGAACAAGCCACCGTCTCGGGCTCTGGCTGCCTTTGTTCTCGGACTCCACTGCGTGTAAATACGAGGGGCTCCTCGGTGTCTCTCTTCCCAGAAGTGCAGTGTGAATGTTAACATTAATAAAGACATTAATCCCTGTCTACTCCATGCTCGGGTCTGTCTTGCTTTGCTGAGAGAGGTCATGGGTCGGGGACCGTCAAGCACTGGAGACGGGAGAGGCCACAGCTGCAGCCGAGGCCTTGGGTCAGGTGAAGCAGGGCCCGTGCTCTCGGGGTCCAGGCTCACACGCCCCGAGAAGGGCAGCTGCTATGGGGCCAGGCATTTCCAGTCCACGCCGTTTACCCATCCACCCCCCAGCCCCGGCCTCACACATAGCAGGTGCTCTGTGAATGTGTTAAGTGGGCGTGCAAGGTCAGTTTTCTCGACTGCCCTACTGTGTGCTGAGCTCTATTGTGGACACTGGGGGCCCCTCGTTCTGGAGATCAGAGGCAGCGGGAGGAGGTGGAGAAACAAGTGGAGGGGCTCAGTGTCCAGGCAGTGAGGGGACAGTGTGGGGCTGGGGTGGCGCTGGCACAGACGGGCGGGGGGCTGGCTCGGGGGCAGCTGGAGCACGACTTGGATAACTACCCCAAGAAAGACACTGCCCTTCACCGGGGGTTGCCCAGGGGACTTCCAGCTTTACCTTAGGAGTGTTTGAGTAGCAGGCTTGTCGTGTTATTAAAGGAAAAAGACATCGTAATTTTACTCCAGAGAAGCCACTAGAGTTTGCCGGAGCCCTGCCCCCCCAGGAGGGGACCCCAGGAAGGGGTGGTTTCTGTCGCAGTCGCAGCCAACCAGGGGACTTCCTTCCTGTGGGTCAGGTATGATTGTAATGAACTTGTCGCCAATAATAGTTTAGTTTGTTACGAGGTTTCCCGCGAGAGAATTTAATCACCCTGATCTCTTAAAGTCAACGTGAATGTCCCAGGATGATTTTTTATTTTTTTTTTATTATTTTTTTTTTTAGATTTTTTTTTTTTAATAGAGGCATGTTTTTTTATTTATTTGTTTGTTTGGTTGTTTTGTTTACACAAGCACTGGGTACAGTCAGAAGCCCGGGAGGGTGAGAGAATTCACCAGAGCCAGAGCAGAGAGCAGAGCAGGCAGAGGGACCCAAGTACACTGCTGAGGGGAGCAGCGGGCGGCAGGAGAGGTCTGCGCGCCATGTGGGACCCTCCTCCGGTGGCCGGGGAGCAGCCGGGGATCGAACCGGCACCGCATAGGCCGCGGGCCGCCTCGCAATCCAGCGCTCAACCGCTGCGCCACCGGGGAGGTCCACCCAGGATGATTTTTTAGATGAGGAAGTCCTAGCACATGCCAGGCTGCACCTTAAATTGATTTGTTCTCAACTGCAAAATTTTCTCGGGATTTCCTGACTGCTAATGTGCAGCTAATTAGGACATAGTGAGGCTGTGTCTTGGCTTCTGTCATTTGATTTGGAAAAGTAATTTTTAACAAATGAGATTAGAAATTGACGTTTACACTTTTATCCTACCGAAACAAACGTTGCAGGTGGGAGTACCTGAGAGTTAGGGTGTCTTTCCTGACAACCCCCAGGGCCCCATCAACCCCAAAATGCCTTTGAACTCCGCCTGTCTGCATTTGTGGGGTACTACTGTACCCCTAAAGAAGCCTTCACCTCCTTTTTTTTAAGCAGGTTGACTTCTGCATCTTAGGAAGGGGGATTTAACTCCTCACCCTACGTCTGCTGTTGTGGGATTTGCTTTCCTCGGGTTTGGCCAACTCCCTCCCCCTCGAAAGCCCAGGCTCCAGCACCCGCCCGGAGGCGCCTCCCGGGAATCAGCCAGGGCGAGCCCCTGGCCCTGCGCCCACCAGCGGCGCTAAAAACGTGCTTTAAAAACTAAGGCCAGGGCCTCCCCGGGGGCGCAGCGGTTGAGCGCTGGGCTGTGAAGCTGCCCGCGGCCTCTGCGGCGCCGGTTCGATCCCCGGCTGCTCCCCGGCCACCGGAGGAGGGTCCCGCATGGCGCGCAGACCTCTCCTGCCGCCCGCTGCTCCCCTCAGCAGTGTCCTTCGGTCCTTCTGCCTGCTCTGCTCCCCGCTCTGGCTCTGGTGAATTCTCTCACCCTCCCGCGCTTCTGACTGTACCCAGTGCTTGTATAAATAAATAAATAAATCTTAAATAAATAAATCTTAAAAAATAATAATAATAAATAAATAAATAAAAACGAAGGTCCGCATTCGAACCAGGGAGCCCCCAGCGCTGCCTCAGACTGGCCTGGGGGGTCTCAGTTTCCCCACCTGAGCGCGCAGAGCAGGTGCCCGACGCGCCCTCCGCGGCCCCCCCAGGCCCGCCGGCGCCGCCCCGGCCCCGCCCCCGGCCCCGCCCACGACCACGCCCCGCCCTCCCACCCACGGCCACGCCCCGACCGGCCACGCCCTCGTGACCACGCCCAGGCCCCGCCTCCTTCTCAACCGCTAACGGTCGCCGGGCTGAGGGGGGTTCGCGCTGCGCTCCGCCCCGCCCACCGCCCCGCCCAGGTGCGTCCCGCCCACCCTCCCGCCCAGGTGCGTCCCGCCTACCGCCCCGCCCAGGTGCGTCCCGCCCACCCTCCCACCCAGGTGCGTCCCGCCCACCGCCCCGCCCAGGTGCGTCCCGCCCACCCTCCCGCCCAGGCGCGGCGGCCCGCGGGCTCTGCGCCAGCCCCAGGCCCTGCCTCTGCGGCCCCGGCCCCCTCCGGCCCACGCGCCCCCAGGTCGGCCTCGGGACCCCGGCCCCGCCGGCGCCGGCCAGCGGGACCCCCTCGGCTCTCCGGGCGCGGCGACCGAGGGACCCGGTGGGCCCCTGGGGAGAGACGGGACGCGGGTGGGTGGGACCTTGGCTGGGCTCCTAGTGGTGGGGGGCGGCGGGACCCCGTCTGGGCGCCGAGGGACGTGTCCTCGGGAGTTGCCCAGGGTGGGCTCCTGGGGGAGTCCTGGGGTCACCTGGGGTCTGCACCTGGGGGAGAGTGGCAGGCCCCTGTGGGCTCCTGGGGCGATCCTGGAGGTTCCCCAGGGCGGCCCCCTGGGGGAGGCCCCCCCAGATCACCAGCGTGAGCTCCTGGGGGGGGTCACTTGTGGGCTTTTGGGGGGAGGCTGGCTGGGCCTGGGGCAGGGCAGGCGGCAGGCTCACCTGGCTGTGTGGTTGCAGGTGCTCAGCTCTGCGCTGGATCCGGCCTTGCACAGGGTGCTGGGCGATGCCCGGCCTGAGGCGTCCTCAGGGGGCATGGACGAGGCGGCTCTGCTCGCTGGGATGCCCAGCCCCGAGGACGAGCTGGTGACTGAACTGTTTGGCGCTGAGAGTCAGTTTGTTTCTGAGCACCTCGCCCTGAAAACACCCGTGGTGGTGAAGCGGGAGGAGGACGAGTTCCACGTCTTCAAGGACGCCTACCTGAGCCCCGCGGACCCCAAAGAGCCCCTGCTGCCGGCCTTCAGCCCCCCGCTGAGTGTGGACTGCAAGAGTAAAGTCAAAGTCGAGTTCCTAGGGGATGAACAGGAGGAGGAACTCCTCGGGGAGTACCCGGGTCTCCCTGAGCTCAACCCCCTGGAAGACGCCGTGCTGCCGGCTGTGCCGCCGCCGCAGGCCTACAATGTCCACTTCCTGTCCTCCCTGCTGACCCCACACAGGAGTCCGGCTGTCGTGCCCCTGGGCACCTGGGCCAGGGAAGGCGCGGCCCACGCCGGGGTCCGGGTCATTCCAGTAAGAGCCAAGTGGGAAACAGGCAGAGCACCACCCCCTTTCCCAAAAGAGAAACCCCACGGCTGCAGGGGTCCCCTCTCCCGCACTTCCTGGCTCAGCAGCATCTCCGGTTGGCCTTTCGCCTTCCAAACAGGGTGCTCCCCTTTTTAGTCCCAGCTGCCGTCTGAGCATCTCGCCCCAGGCCCCTTCCCCGGAGGGGACGTGCGTCCAGCATCAGTGGCTCAGAGCCGGCCTTGCCACCGGGACGGGCTGGAGGTGGACGCCCTGCGCTGGGGCGTCAGAGTCGCTGGTACGAGGCGGTGGAGTCCTCCTGTGTATGCAGCTTGCAGTTTCCCTTGAGGGTGATGGGGCTTTTGGGATTCACAGCAGGAATTCACGGTTCATTCTTGTGTCTGGTGAGCCTTGGACTCAAGGCCTCAGCGTCCCTCTGCGGCTGCTGCTTCTCCAAGCGTCTGGGCTAGAAACACATTCCTGCTCGTTCTCAGAGACGGTCCTCTTACTCTGGATCGCCACTGGCCGTTCTCTGCTTTCTTCCTGCTGATATTAAACGTTCCTAAAGGAAAAAAGGATCCCAAGGAAATGTGTGCCCCCCTCCTTGGAAAACTAGACACTCAGTCATTAAATCACTTCAGAAAGTTCTAAATTAAGCCTTTGTCAGACATTTTGAGTCCATGTTGAGCTAGCTGGAGCCTGACTGCCCCTCGGCTGTGCTCAGCGATTTGCCAGGACGTGATGACTATTCTTTGAGCCCCAGGTTTCGGTAGGGTATTAAGGTAGATCTCCTGGTTTGAGTCACACCCACCCTTTGAGAGATCGCGGTCTGCCGTGGCTTTATAGGAGACTTCAGCATGTCACCCAGAGTCGCCATCTCCTTTGGCGGACGTTGTGACCTGCCTCCTGGGCAGCTGGAGGCGGAGCAGGGGGAGATAGCCGGGGTGGGCAGGCGGAAGGCCCAGCCCCTCAGTCTTCCTCACATTCTTAGCAAATTCTTCAAGAGAAGCACCCTGGTTTTAGAGGACTCAAATCTGATGGTAATTTTCTTTTTGATCATCATGACTTCTTAGGTTTTCAATTCCATCGATTTTCAGTAATACGTGGTTACTTTTCCCTATTTTTGGTGACTTGGTGTGTCGCCGACGGTTGAGAGGAGACTTGGCAGCCGTTCACCGACTCATATCCACGTGAACATGACTGAAGCAGCCAGGGAGGCTCCTCTGACTAGAAATGTCACCAAGCGCCCCAGGAGTCACACCACAGATGCGTGTTTCTGAGGCAGCAGCGAGGACCGTAGACTTCCCGCTGTGGGGGTTGGGGGGCAAAACGGTTAACTTGGAGCTTGCTCTGGGAACAGCGGGGGGTAGGGGTGTCCCCATTTCAGGAGATTAGGAAGGCACCACGACTCTGCCAGTTCAAGTCCAGGCTGTGGGCCGCCAGGAGTCTTCTCGGCTGCTGGCACCATATTTTTAGAAACAGC
The DNA here is from genome assembly GCF_964194135.1 of Talpa europaea. NCBI lineage: Eukaryota > Metazoa > Chordata > Mammalia > Eulipotyphla > Talpidae > Talpa > Talpa europaea. Next base: position 2,360,192 of record NC_140073.1, read on the forward strand.
CAGAGCACCACGGTGAGCCCACATCGCTACACTTGGTGGGCAGATGGTTTGTGTCCTGGGGGTCCCTCGTCCCCAGTGAGGCTTGCTGCCCTCTAGGGAGGTGACAGTGAGGAAGAGGGGCCCGAGGGGCCAGGGTGCTGGCCACTCACAGAAGGAAATTCTCAGAGAATAGTATATGTTGGCAGCTGCAAAGCCCCATGTGGGCTCTAACGTGGCGACTGCTTTTGTAGGTGGAGATCAAAGACGCAGGTGCTCCTGTCCCGAGTAACAACCCAGAGGAAGCAGCTTTCCAGAACCCGCTGGCCCAGGAGCCCTGCTGCAAGTTCCCGTCTCCCCAGGAAGCAGAGGACGCCTCTGGCTGCTTGCACAAGAAAGACCCGAACCCCATGGTAATTATGCAAAGAGAATAACCTGGAGTTCCAAGAGGCCAGCCCAGCACACACCTGACTCTCGTTCCTAAGCCAGAGGCGCTTGCTGTCTTGGTCACTGCTTTTCACCTGTGTCCTGTGGGGTCAGCTCTCTGGGTGGTTGCCTCTCAAAACAGGGACATAATTAGAGCTTCTCTAATGTTCTTTTTCTCACGTGATTCTCATTTCGAGCTGCTCTTCACAGGCCAAAGATGAGCACTGTGCTGTGTTTGTCGAGGAGGTAGCCATAGTCGCATCAGACAGGCCGGTCTGGGCTGGCCCCGGACGGGCAGAGCCTGAGCCCGTGGTTTGGCATGTGGTTGGGAGGGGCTGAGGTCCTGGGGCTGCAGGGCAAAGCTTCTCCCTTTCCTTTCTGCCTCCCAATTCTTTGTAGCACCCACTAACACTTGTGCAGGAGCAGTAACCCACATCTGTGGTTTGAGACTGTGCCAACAGGCACGGGGCAGGTCACGATGGATTCAGGCAGACCGATGAAGGAAAGTCCTGGCGCCCTCGGGGGGGGGGGGGGGTTTCAGGCCTCCGTGCTCTCTCAGGGAGCCAGGCGCACAGGCACCCCCAGCAGGGAGCTGGCAGCGAGGCAGGCACGGCGGATGGGGTGCTAGGAAGCAGGCAGACAACCGAGCCTCCAGCCCCTCCATGAATCTCTATGCGCTTTCTCTGGGCTCTCTCTGGGGTGCTCGTGTGGTCCCTCCTCTCCGTAGTCACGCAGCTGGTCCTCCTGTAGCCGTCCGGTCGCTGAGTGACGCACCCTTATATCCCGCCCCAGGCTCAGCCGCGCATGCTCACGCACGCCCACCCCACGCTCCAGGGTCCACCATCAGGCCCACATGCCCTGCGCCCACGCCCCCAAGCGCCTTTCTCATTAACGCGAACAAGGCCGCAGTGATGGCTGCAGAGGCTAGTGGCAAAAAAAGCCTCATCAATTCCATTTACCCTACAGTGCACTTCTGCGTGTTTGGAAGTTCGTTTAATGCTCCCGCCAGCTCTGCATCATAGACATTACTCTCATTTCTGGTTAGTGGGTAAGAAAACCGCTGTTTCATGGCCTGCGTGGAGTGGTGACTCCGGGACTCCGGGTCCAGGGCAAGCCTGGGAAGGCGGCAAGAGTCCTTTCCCAAAAAGCTTCTTGCACAAAGATCCAGTAGCGGCCTCGTGCCCAGGAACGTTTCAGGCGGCCAGAGCTCAAAGGCCTTCACGTGAGCTAGAAATCCTTTAGAGTGAGCTCATCGGGGGCCGTGGCTGGGCTGTGGTGACACAGCACTCTCCCTGGCTGAGAGGGTCTGCGCAGGCCCGAGGGTGCTGAGGCAGAGCTATTCCAGGGCCCCCAGGCCAGCTGAGCAGGAGGAGAAGTTGCAGTTGACTTCTGGGTGATGTCACACGGGCCGGGCGGGCCCGGGTGTGCCGTGGACAGCCCCGGGGAGTTTACTCTGAGCCTCTCCGGGCTCTGCGCACGAGTGTTCGAAACACTGTCCTCCAAATACGAAGTTCGGGTCACATGAGTTCTAGTCTTTTCTCCAGCGTCAGCATGAGCTGAGGGTTTGACCCCATGACCTGCACCTCGTTTTGCTAACAGTGACGTTTCGTGCTTTGTTTTGGGAAACCCAAAGGCACTAAAGGCAAACCACAACTTTTATGGGTATTTGCAGTTTTGCCCTCGGAACCAGGAGCTGCAGGCAGGGGCCTGCCTCTCTGGCTCGCCTTCTCGGGGCCTTGCCCGGCAGGCTGTGCGAGCCGAGGGCGCCTGGCTCTGCCGGCTGCCACAGTGCGCCCCAGGCTTGCTGAGGGTTTGCTGCCATCAGGGTCCACCGCCAGCGTGCTTGCCAGGCCTGGGGAAATCGCCACGCTTCGTAGATGTTGCGGTGCGTGGATAAGGCTGTGTTTGTATGAAATAAAAGAGATGGACATTTGAGATAATCCCACGTTCAATAATGGGTGGGTGTGTCCCAGGAAGAGCAGCTATTGTGAGACTCAGGATCATCCAAGTCTCCGACAGCTGGAGACCCGGTCAGCTTCACAGGGCCGGGAGTGGAAGACCTCTCCTGTCTCCCCGCTGCTCCCCTCAACAGTGTGTTTCGTCAGTCTGCCTGTTCTGCTCCCCACTCTGTCTCCGGTGAATCTTCTCACCCTCCCCTGCCTCTGGTCTATCCCCCAGTTCTTGTATGCTTAAATAAATAATAATAAAGATAAACTTAACAAAAAATAAAATAAAATATAAGTGAAAGCTGACTGTTCTCTTCCATTCCAGGTGATCTGCCAGTTGAAAGGGGGCACGCAAGTGCTGTGTATCGACAACTCGGGTGCCAGGGAGCTGAAAGCACTGCATCTGGTTCCCCAGTACCAAGACCAGAATAACTACCTGCAGCCAGGTACAGGGGTTCGCCTTTTAAATTATGTGCCGTGTCATATGTAAGTCGGGAGGTGACTGATGTTTGACTCTGTATGGAATAAAGGTGTAGCTGGCATTAGTGCACTAGAACAGACAAAACTGTCTTTCTAGACTAAGCTCGTACATGCTGTTGGCTCCTCAAGTTCTCGGCTGCAGAGGAGCTCTGTGACCTAATGGGAGGGGACCCCCCACCACTGGCCTCGAGGCACCCAGACAGGCCGGGGCCCTGCTCAGCTGTGATGCGAGCATGCACTTTAATGTAAATCTGCTATGTGGTCAGTGAGGATCATCAACCCCCTTTCGCTACCCTGAGTTCTGGAATCACTGCATCAAGTGCTGGTTTATGAAGTTCATTTACTCAGAAGTTTCTTTAAACTGGCACAGTAATAAAAAAAAAAAATGACCTACAAGTACGTGGTCATTCTAAAATGCCTTATGACTGATTAGAGACGAAATGACCTCATCATGGGACTGTGTTTACCGAAGTCACACACTAGATCTTGAAAACCATCCTCCTGTGGGTGGACGACATACTCTAACTCTTACACGGCCAGAATCCTGCATCATCAGACAACTAGCTGACCTTGCCAGTAATTTAAATCAGTATTAAAGCTGGATGTCATTTCCGTGGCCTTTGGAGGCCAGAGTGAAGGAAAGTGACTGCCACCCCGTGCTAGTGGCCCCACACCCAGGGTGGACACAGCGCTGGCCACCTGGTTCCCGTGGTGAGAGGCACGGCTGGACTCTTGTCTCCAGAGCCACTTTGCTGTGCTCCAGCCCCCCATTTTCTGACTCTGCACCCCAGGGTAACATGTGCTCCCCTACACCGGCCAGGGCCTTCTCTCCTAATTGCCTTCCTCTGGCACACGAGATCCCGCTGCCTTTAGATGCTTGCCATACGATCACACCCCCCTTTGCTGTGCCGTGTACATGTTCAATTTCAGCATAAAGGAGACGCCCGGGACCTAGTCTCGCGGCGGCTCCCCTGAGCCCGGAGCAGACACTGCTCAGCATGAGGCCTGTCCCCCCCCCCCCCCCGGGACCTGGCCACACAGGACCCTCGCAGCCCGGGAATCGGTTTCCACCCGGGGCTGTTAGGCCAAGGAGACACCTACAAGTTCCAGTCTTAAGCAGTTTGGTCCAAATAGCCTCATAAGTATCCACAAACCAGCGAGTTGGGGACCCTTGGAAAGAACACGTCCAAGCTGAAAGCAGTTCACACAGCATCCGACAGGCGTCGCTGTGCCCCCTCTGAACACTCGGGGCTCCGCCCCCCACTCCCAGGCGAACTGCTGGGGCACCCAGCACAGTGTGGGAATCTGGGCACCAGCAACAATTTAGCAGAGAAAATTATTCTTGAAGTTCAGTAGTTTTATTACAGAATAAAAGAGTGTAAATAATAAAACTAGAGAGAGAAAATAAAAATAGAGTCAGGATAAGCTTGGAGACTGCACGTGGCAGACCCGCGCTGCATGGTTTTTGCTCTTGTTCCGTGTCAAGTGGAGCAGTGCCCGCTGGGAGCTGATGGTGACTGTCTTCCTTGCAGATGTCCCCAAACCAGCGACTACCTTAGTAGGAAGACTTCTGCCAGCCCCAGCAAGATTAAATCTCATCACCCAACAAGTGAGTCGTTGTCTTGATTATAAAACACAGCTGGGCGTTATTGTCCCTTGGCGTTTTGGTTGTCCGTGGCAACAGTTTAGGGACTATGATTTATGTCCCATTGAAAACTCAACAGTGAGACATTTGCCGGGAAGACCCCTTCAGCACTGGGCCAGGCCGGGGGGGCTGGAGCAAGGCCAGGACCCTCTCCGTGAAGCTGCTGGGCCTCCCTGGTGGCCCTCCTCAGCCCCGACCCCACCGGCCTGTCCCTGCTGGCCCGTCCCCCCTGGCCCCGCACACGCTAGGTCTAGAGCACCCCTTACGTCTCAATGTGCTCACAATGCCTTGTGAGAGTTCAGTGCTTCGCGGCCTCACCATTATCTGCAAAAATCCAATCTCGTTGAAATGTGCTCTTTTCCCCAAGACTTCTTAAAATGGTGTTTCTGGCGGGGTGGCTGCACGAGAAGGTGACGCCTACTAGATAATCAGCACGTTTTTCTTCTTTTTCCTTTTCCCTATATCTTTTTTTAAACATTTATTTATTTATACAAGCACTGGGTACAGTCAGAAGCGCGGGAGGGTGAGAGGATTCACCAGAGCCAGAGCGGGGAGCAGAGCAGGCAGAAGGACCGAAGGACACTGCTGAGGGGAGCAGCGGGCGGCAGGAGAGGTCTGCGCGCCATGTGGGACCCTGGCCGGCGGCCGGGGAACAAACCGGTGCTGCAGAGGCTGTGGGCAGCCTCGCAACCCAGCGCTCAACCCCTGCGCCACTGGGGAGGCCCTTTTTTTTATTTGTGGGACCCTCTCTGGCAGCCGGGGAACAAACCCGGGCGCTCAACTGCTGCGCCACCGGGGAGGCCCAAAGCTTGTTTTTAAATTTCAAGTTTTGGGGAGAGGAGGGAACGGGATAGGATGTTTATTTGTGATTTATACAAATAATCTCAAAACCTAATTAGATCTAACACTTAACAACTTGAAATTCTGATAAGAAATGAGGTGACACCTCACTTCTCTGCTCCCCTGGGGGTGTCCTCTCTGGCCCACAAGCACGAGCAGCCAAAGACTGAGAAGTGAGAGCTGGGGGGAAGGTGGGAAAATGAAGATCACGCTGCAGCTTTGGATTGGTTAAAATTGACCACAAAACATTTTTTTTAATGTATCTCTCTTTTTTTTAAAGATTTATTTATTTATGCATACAAGAACTGGGGTACAGGGCAGAGGTGTGGGGGGCGAGAGGATCACCAGAAACAGAGTGGGGAACAGAACAGGCAGATCTACTGAAATCCACTGCTGAGGGGAGCAGCGGGGAGACAGGAGAGGTCTGCTGCGCCATGTGGTTGCTCCCTGGCCAGCTGGGGATTGAACTCGTGCTGCAGAGGCTTTGGATTGCTTCATAGTGCGGTGCTTAACCCCTTGCGCCACCGGGGAGGCCCACACAAAACATCTTTTGAAGAGTTATGCTATGCTAAGAAGATGAATCCAGAAATGTGTGGCTCACAGAAACGCTGACCTGAACGTAGCTCAGAGTTTATAGTTCATGACGATGAGGTGGCGGCCCCAGCCCGGCCCCGGCCTGCTGACCACACGTGTGTTCTTCCGGCCAGCATGTCCACGGGCTGCCCTGGCCCGTAACCCAGTGCCCCTTGTCCACGGCCAGGCCGCCTGCCACGGGTCTGTGGGGAGGCTGGGCGGCTCCCCGGCGCCCCTGCAACACCTCTGCCCGGCTGTGGGCTGTGAGGGGGCCCTCCGCGGGGACACCTGAGGGTGCGGGGAGGGCCCCCTGATGTGACCCTCTAGGGGAAAGGCAGCCCCTGTGACCTGTACCCAGGGTTGGCGGGTGGGAGCTCGGAAACCCACGCTAATTCAAAGCACGCCTTTGACTTTGTGCAGCTCGACAACGGACCTCTGCCGCCGGCCGCCAACGGGGCCCCCTTCCCCGCGGGGTCAGCTCTGCCAGGACCACCCAAACTAGCTCTGGCTGGGTAAGGACCACGCACTCCGCTGGCGTTTATTTAATGTGAGAGTTGACGAGGCTCTTGGGTGCGTCCGGGACTCGGTGTTGTGTGCAAACTTCACGGTGTCCGCAAAGCCGCCCGCGGTGAGCCTCGCCGCCAGGTGCCGCCGAGCCTGCCGGACGCGGGGCCTCCGCCGGGCCGGGGTGGAGCTGTCGCCAGGGACCGCCGTCTGAGTTTCTCTTTGTGTGGGCTCAGCTGCTGTGCCCACTGCCGCCGGCCATGTGAGCAGGCGCGGTCAGCTGGCCGTGGTCCGGCGTGGCTTGGCTGCCCGGCCTGCCCGGTGGGCTGTCAGTGGTGGTGCCGGCCGGTCGCCAGGGGCATGTGGGCACCACCCACCCAGGACCACGTCTGCCACGTTACAGCCCCATTTATAACCGTAACTTAAGCACAGCCAACGAGCTGGCCGAAGCGCTTTGCCGAGGGGACACTCCACGCTGGCGGGGCGGCAGCCCTTTCCGGGATGGCTGCGTCCTGGCCCGAGGGTCTGGCAGCCGCTCCGCGGGACCTGCTGCGCTGTGCTGCCCAGGCCGCGGCGTGTCTGCGGCGTTGCTGAGCGGGAGGTTGGGGTGCGGCGGAGGACGCAGGAGCTGTTCTTGGGGATGCGGCCTCCTGTTCCTGCTCTCGGGCCGCAGGGCCGGTGGGGCGAGGCGGTCACCGTGGCCTTGACCTCTGGGAGAACTGAGCAGGGTGAGCCCCTCCCACCCAGCCTTCGGGCCCTGGCTCTGCAGGGCAATCTCTGCATCTTTCTGACCCTAGGGTGCCTCGGGCCAGGGGCCTCTCAGCACTAAGTGCTTTCCTGCGTCTAGAACATTCCGGGGGATTGGAGCTCGTAGGACTTTATTTCAAATGTGTCCTGGTGCCTTTTGCGTTTCCTGGTGGCATAGCTGGGCGGCCCCGAGGGCGGGGCAGGAGGTGCCCCTGAAGAGCCCCCACCCTCGCCGCCCCTCCTCCCACCCTTGCCTCCCCGCCCAGCTGGGTCTTCGCAGCCACAGTTTTCTTTATTGAAGGAGTCGTGCCTCTGGTGGACGAGTTTTGTTATACACGACGTGTCAGGAAAAACAAGGGCTTTGCTGCAAATAATAACTTGACTCACTGCCACCCTCTGAATCAGCCTTAATTGGTTTTTATCCCAACGTTCACCTCAAACATCTCCACCAGGTTATGATTTGTGGTAGGAAGGAGCAGACAGCTGCTGCTGGAGCCGTCCCCATCACAGCCAGCCTGGCACGGCTCTGACCCCGCAGGCGTCCCTGGCCTTCCTCACCACCCCACAGGACAGCAAGGGCCAGCAGGTCTGGGCACATCTGCGGGGAGCGGGTCCCCACAGCAAGGCCCAAGCGCTCCACCTGCCGATCTGA